>NC_089524.1:16541024-16746024 GCF_963924715.1 Thunnus thynnus | reverse complement strand
GGTAAAGTATCATAAAAAGGCTTTTAATTGTTTTTGTTTTTTTTAATTTACATTAGGCCTATTTCAATATCCATTGGCCAAAGGAGGCAATAGTTAAGTCCTTAAGTATGTCCACAGTGGTTAGTCAGTGGGATTTTGTATCAGTTTGATGTCAATTTAGAGAACAAGGCTTGAGGTAAAAACAAATAAAAAATAAAAAAAAGCCTGATTTTTTAAATATAAAAATTACAGATGTCCTATTTATTGATGAAAGTCTTCATCTAGAACGCAAGGAGAAAAATCATTAGCCGATAATGCGTCAGTTTTTGCTATTTATCTGCTCCTCAGCTATTGATTTGGTATGAAGCCTTCCATTCATCTGTGCTTTCCGTGTCCTCCTATTTTCCATTTTACCTCCCAGCTTGACCCAGTTTATAGATGTGTAACAGATAACAATGAAAACCGATAAACAAGTGTAGGTCAACGGGCTTTTCATACCTCAAACTGTCATTTTTTTCCTTACAGTGTACAGGAGAAGCACAGAGGACGTTGGTGTGACACTGAACTCACGTGTGATACTCATTCTCTCAATGGGAAGTATGTAGGCCACATGTGGGAGGGATGGAGGACTGCAACAGTAGGTGAATGGATGGGAGGAAGTGCTATATGTAAACAAGTTAACTTCCGTTGTTACTCTTGCAAACAAAATGCAGACAATGTGTTCAAATCAGAGAAAGTAAGTTCTTCTGTTCATCTTTTGTGTTCAGTTTCATGTTTTGGTGTTTCAGTGGTGTCCTAGTGTCCTACCTATGATATTATTTTTCTCTTGAGCCTTCTAGAGATATTGTAGGTTGAATTCAACTATCAATAAACACTAGATTACAAAGCTGAAGTTGTCCTAAATAAGTGTTGTGTTACACAGGTGATGCATCGCTAATCTGTGGCAACATATATCCAGATTTCACCTAAATTTAAAGCCTTATTTTGAATGTATTAATTTATTTATTTGCTCATTTATTTCTGATTGCATTCATTATATAAAAATGAACAATAAGTCAAATATTTCATCAAAATGACAGCAGTGATTTAAATATGACCTTTATTCATAGCTTGTCCTTATCAGTCAGAATTTAACAAATAGTGTTTGAGATGTCATGTTTTATTCAAAAACTTATTGTTATTTGTGAGGATAACTGGATTTGCAGAAGGTGCACCATATATCACATCTCTGGACAGACGGAAAGCAAAGCGTCAAAGAATACGTCATTTCTCAGCACTGACCTACATTTGCTGTGACACAAAGGACATTCGTCAACCTGATGGAGAAACAATAGCTGAAATGTCTGGGAATGAAATATGTGTCAGTGTGTGATTATTTATCTTCCTTAATCTACTAAACATTTATGATGGGAGTGATAACATAGGTCAGGTTTCTTCCATGATGCTCACCGTAAACAATACAAAGGAGACTTACATTGGATATTGATAATTTGTGCAGTTAACTGAACAAAGTGTTGTCGTTGTTGTATAAAAAGTTGTGATGATACAATAAGCTGTCGTTTAAATGTGGCTGTGCTATCATTTCCAGGCATCTTCTGTTCACTGTATTAAGGCTGAGGTGCTTGCCTGATGTAAACCATTGATGATTCGATTGATCCTCTGTGTGCCATAAAGTCAATAACATTTGACCCTGGGGGCAACGTTTATTCCCCCTCACACCAAGGCCACTATATAACTATAGACAGAAAATGAGCAGGGCTAGTAATTGGGGCAGCCTGTCTTTAATTCTGCAGATGTAGTAGTTGACCCAAGAATGACCCGTCTGTTGACGCCTGTCTTCTGTCAGAGACTGGAGATGTGCCCAATTCAACCGTCACACACTCAGAAAAAAGAGGTTCATGATAGAATATACATAAACAATCGCTACTTCACTCTTAAATAGATGCTTTTCTGCTACATGTCTAAATATTATTCCCAGAGTTATATTGTATGGTCGAATGGAGTAATTTTTTTTTTTTATCTGACAGCAAAATGTTAATCCAACTGATTAATTTGAGCAATTTATTTATATCTACTGTGTAGATGATACTGCAATACAAAAGGCAGAACCTGAAATAATAGACAATATGTTATTTTTAGATACTTGACAAGTTACATGTAGATGCTACACTATATTTGCATTCAGGATTAACATACATTTTAATAAAACCGGACTTGAAATTTAGTTTTGTTGTTTTTGAAATGTAAAAATGTCAAAGTCAACAAACAATTCTTGAATAAATATAGTCTAAAACTGATAATTATAGCTGTCACCTGCTGTCCGGTTGCATGTATTAATGTGTAAAACTCAGATTACAGATTTCTGAATAATCAGCATATGAACAACAAAGTCATGAGTGCTTCGGCAGGTTTCAACCATTTTGCTGTCAAAGAAATCTCATATCAGTGATGATCAATTTTATTAGTGTAATACTCTTTTAAAATATGTCACCTGATATTTCTCATTCTTTAAATTTGTCTTTTGAATGTTTTTTTTTCTGATTAAACATCTGTGCAATATTAAATATGGCACTATATTGCACTAAAAAGCTGTGTGACAGGGTAATTACACTAACTAGCTGGTTTTAAACGTTCCACCACATCTCACAGTCTTCATCAGTGAATGGAAAAAAAGCTTTAAAAGCTGCTTGACAAATGAAGAGTTTAAGATGCAATAGTTACTGAAAACAGACTTTAAATGCTTGAGTTTTTCCTTTCATGTCAGGAGTCATTTTAATAAAGGAATAGTTGGACACATCTCTGAGAGGGAAACATCTAGCCAGGCTCTGTCCAACCAAACTCTCTAAAGCTTACTGATTAATGTAATGTAAGGTTCAGCCAATCACATCACTATGACAGAATACACTAAGGCAGTCTCAAAAAAAAAAACATAGCATTGTTGTTGAGTTGTTCAGGGGCGTGGTAAAGCACCCGGTTGGCACTTGTAGCCATTTCTTTTGAGAAGATGCCTAATAAATTTGAAGACTGAGACGTATCAGTTCCCTGAAGACTGTTTGTGTTGAGTCTACAAACTACATGAGAGTCTTTGTGGCCTTATGGCACGTTGCAATATGTTATACATGTATCTCTTTTTTTTTTTATCAATACACAAGCAGAAATGTAAAAATTAATTAAAATAATGTAAAATCAGTCCTTATTTATTATATAGTGCAATACATTTACCCTAATGCTTAGTTTGTAAATGTATCCACTATATAGTGCCCTCAAAAAATTCCACAATGGAAAACATAGTGTCTATGGCATGTTCACTACTTTCTGCTAACAATCCCACAATGCAATGCTCCACATTTTATAGCTACAAAAATTATCGTTGTGTGACTCTACAGCTGATGGTGATGATGCAAAATGACTAGTGATTAGTGAGTTTCCAAAATCTCGATTTACTGCTCACTATTGAGTAAACTATTTAGTGTCTATTGTATAAGTAGTAGTGAATGAGTGAATAAGGGAGTGATTTTGGACACAGCCCATGTCTTTGCCAGGCACAGTGACTTCCTGGAGTCTTGTCATCACCATGAGGTTGCCAGGCAATCTGAGCAACTCCAGGAAGTCGCTGCGTCTGGCCAAAGAAATAATTAGAGTCTTTTCATTTAACTCACAGCAAGATAGCACACAATATTTCACAAGAATGGTTAACTATTCCTTGAGCAGGTAGGCGAGTGTGGTTGGTCAGTTTTCTACTGTATTTAAAAATTGATGTGAAAAGCAAAATTTTGTCCAGTGTCATACCTCAGTTCTCTCTAACAAAACAATAACTAGAAAAACAGAGTCAACAATCTGAATGACTAATGTATAACAAACTAAAAAAATTGCATTATACAATATTATTTACAGATTCATTGGATGTTCACTCTTATAGGTGGAAAAAAAAAACATTTTATAAGTCATCCTCCATGTGCGGAAATTCCTCCATGTGCTGCTGACCCTCTCTGCAGATGTTTCCTCTCTCTGTTGTTGTTGTTCTCTCTCAGCACCCTGGGGTCTCTCCCACTCACTTTGTGGCCAGGCCATTACGGTCATATTAGCTATTATTATTATCATTAACAGTGTTTTTTTTAAAAGGAACATGGGTGCTTCTTGACAAAAAGAGTTTAAGTGTTTCCCAGCTCTGAATTTCACAACACAGCTGGGATGGAATCCATCCTCTGCAAACTGGTACAGGAAGTTACTTTCCCAACACTGGGTGGTGGTTTCCTAAAATTTAAGAGGTACTTTTACTGTTGTACCATGCTGGAAATGATATTTTACAAACAGAAAGAAGTGAGGTTGCTCACCTGCTAAAGCAGATAAATCAACCAGCTTTGGGCTGACTGCTGGAGTTCCCGTGGTGGTTGCACCCCCCCTGCTCTGCTCCTGCTGGTTGTAAGAAGTGGAGGATAAAGTGTAATGGAGGTATTTTGGGAAAGGAAATAAACAAATCAATATTTTTCTGAACACATAAGGGGTATCGGTTGTTTTCTACCTTACCACTGCAGGTCCAAGACACTTTTTTCATTAATTTCTTCAGCAGTATTTGTAAGCCTCTTTTGCACTTTGTTTGGTATGAATAGAAACAAAATTAATCACACCACAGTTAAAAGCCTGATCAGTGCTCGTATTGATTGTCACCGATGTTGTGAAATTAAACATATATTGTGAGTAATGCTTTTGTGAGTATAAAAATCTGTAATTTACTGACATGGGCTTATGTCTTTTATCTGCTTGTCATCATCTTTCTTCCCACCTTTAGACAGATCTTGAAGCATTGTCTTCACCTACTGTATCATGTGATGCATGTTCCTGTGCACATGCACAGTATATTAATGGCAAGTGTGTGAGTGTGTGTTCCCGTGGAGAGGACATGGTGCCCTTTTCCTGCCTCACCTTTCTCGTTCTTTAATATCACGTGCAGGGAGCACACAGAAGGAAGGTGGTCTCGTGACAAACTGGTCTATAGTAATAAGAATGAGTGTATCTGGATTTAAGCCGCCAACCCACACCTGTCTCTGGGCAGGTAAATATACCAGCTTCAGGTATTTATAGAATCCATGAATGATTTTCTCCTGCAGCACTCAGAGCATAGGAACAACATCTAAAGATAGGGTACCCTGACCGTGTTGGAGTAATGAGGTGCTCTGATTCCTGGCCAGAATAGAAACAAGGACACTCTAAGTGATTTCACCACAGCTGAATGTCTGTAATTTTTAAATGGAGAATAGGAAATATTCTCAAATCACCCTTTCTTGGTTTTCTAGTAGAGGGATAGTTTTTGTTCACTTATTCTTCAAACCAAGAGATTCATTTTCTTCTTCTTTATATGAAGAGTCCAGGTGAATGCCAAATTTTGCACTATGGCTTCAGAGGTTCTTTCAGCAAACACATTTTGCACCGTTCTCCCATCTTCCAAGGAGTAATCTGTCAGGGGAGAAGAAGCTTCAAAAGCAAAAGCAGTACAAACACAACACATGGGGTGCAGCTCTCACTTTTGTCTGCTATACTTGATCACAAAATAACCCCTAGAATGTGCTGAGCATCATAGATTGATAAATACTATAACACTGAGGATGATTTGTATACTTTCTGCTAATCTGTTGAGTTCAGATTCAAAAAACTTAATTGTGACAGCAGATTGATATTAGAGGGTTTGGGTATTTTAGCCCTTTGTGTTTGTATTTTGTTTTGCTGTCCTCCAAAAGGTGCTGGCCCTATGCACAGCAGGGTTCCCTTGGACACGTTTGTGGAAAGCTGCAGGAAGCGAACAGATCAATAGAAAGCTCACATGTGCACCAACACAACTCTCTAAATCAGGTGATTCTTGGAAAGGCTCTGGAAGCCACAACCCGGATCACACCTTGTTCATGCCCCAACAAATGATGGAGAGAGACATTTGGTCACAAATGTAAAGCTGCTGAGCTTTGTTGTCAACGTATCAGACAGAAAGTTCATATCAACAAAATATTCACTGCCAGCGTTTTTATATCTATTGAAAACTGTCTTTGGGTGTCTGCATGTGTGTGATGTTTGTTTCAGTTTGAGGAAGTGAAAGTTTTGTGCCATAGCAGATTCAAACCAGATGCTCAAACAGGCTTCACCACACACCTGTTATTTTCTTCAGATCAGATTTGGATTAGGAATTTGACAGCTTTGATTAATTTTTACTGACATTTAAACAAAAGTGAGTGGGGGACAAACTACACAGAACTTCTACTTTACTTGATGTGGTAGGCTTGTGGTTTAGTTTAGTCGCAAATATTTGCAAATGAGGTGGACACCAAGCAAACACTTCCCCAAATGTACTTCTCTTTGACTCGCAATATTTTTTCATACAGAATACATTTTCAAAACACCACCAAACAAAAAAGTTAAGTCAGAAATGAAGACACCAACATTGTGTAGAAAGTAATTTGACTGTAAACTGTATTTCAAGAAATTGGTTGGAATTTAATGGCTTTTTCTCAGAAGACGTTTTGACTTGTAACAGTAGTTTTATCTATAGAGTCTTTGCCTTAATTGAACCCACATCTATAGCATTGTAATCAGCACTGGAGGAACTACAGCTTAAGGCACTTAAAACTGGCTTCAGCATTTAGCTATTTGGAATAAACAGAAAAAAGATTGGTAGTTTGCATTAGAAGCAACTGACAGGAAAATTAGCGGCACCTGCAGAAACTCAAACATCGTAATTCGAGAATCATAAAAAGAGAGAACAGAATTGCCAATATTTGAGTCTGTCAACATGAGTGAGCCAGTTGCTAGCCAGGATGCTAACAGGGGAATGTGTGAAGGTGTACTGTATGTTGTGTGTGAATGAACATATGACTGAATGTATACATGTATGAGTATTTAAATCATGTGCATTTGTGTTGTGTGTCTACTTTTATCTCTATGTACACACACTCAATGTGTTTTTGTATGTATATGTCACATTTGTATTGGGATAAACACTCTGTATATAAATCTGTCAACCTGATCGTGTGTGTGTGTGTGTGTGTGTGTGTGTGTGTGTGTGTGTGTGTGTGTGTGTATTATGTAACTGTGGTATTTAGCAGAGCATGGCCTTAGGCCACATTGTTGCAACTCCATTGACTCAGTTGAAGGCACACTGAGACTAACCAGCACACTGCTACTCTCCATGCTCTCCCTGTGGACTGTTGTGACAGTTTGCATTATACAGACACAAGCTCATGCAGGAGCACTTCCACCAACTTCAACCTCACCTGCAACCCCAGAGGCAGAAGTTGCTGAAAGTTTAGAGAAGTGGTTTGTTTACGGTTTAAATTCCTCAAGCAACTCTGAAACACTGGAAAGTGAACGATTTATAGTCTCTCCTCCCCGTTTGAATATTTATTCTGAAGATACAAATAGCATATAAACACAGTTTAAAACAGTATGCAAGCACAAAAAATAGTTGAGATGTACCCAATAGACCCTTGTCATGGAAGACATGTCACAGTAGGAAAAGCCCAGGTTTAAATTACAAAATGAATGATGGCTGAATTCCATTTAGCTGCTTCAGTTTCAGGGTCCTGGTATTGTACATGCTGGCTCACTGTCACACTGTCATGGCTTACTGGGACACCTGAATATAACAGAGCCATCATTAATGTTATTTTTAACACCTATGCTTTTCCTTTTAAATTAAAAATATCTGTTGTGAAAAAGGCCTTTACTACAGGGGATATTACAGAAATTAAACAAAGACTTTATCCTATACAAATCTGTATACATGTAGATTACATTGCCTTATTTAATGTTCATGTCAAGTGGAAGAAAATTTTGGGAAGTGTTGTGCTGGTAAGTATTTATACAGTAGATCAATGAAAATGTGAAGCAGTGATGACACAAAAAAGAAAAATATCCAAATATTTCAATTTAACATCTTGGAAAGATTTCTCCGTTCAAGTTGGCCCCAGGGAAACTTTTTTTTTTTTTACATGTATTGATACTGAGATATTGATATTGCCATGTTTTCAGCAGAGCATTCACTTGTGGTTATAATGAGAACAGTGTGTTGAGGTCATACGTAATTGTGAGTGGAAGTACTGAGGATCAATAAAATCCTGGTCCAGCAGTCTGAAACATCTGCTGTTTAACCATCATGTTGCTGGTTTGGATCCAGGTTCCAGGCTGGTACAATTACAACAAAGTGGTTTGAGATACAACCAGATAAGAGATTCTCTGTGTTCTGCTGAGTTCTGGTGCTGGCATTTTTTTCCCCCCAGTATTTCCAATGTTTATCTCTGAGTTTGATTTTACACAGCTGTGTGTTTAGATTTAAGGCCACCAGAGCCTCAGAGCAAAGAGGTGACCATACTCAAAATAGCTGAACATGCATAAACACCATCAGGGGACTTAAAGTGCTTAGCAGATGTTGGATTGCATGGAGATCCTTGATTTGAGCTCAATTTATAAAAACCATTATGACCTTTCCTACTATACTTAAAGTTACCCCAGAGCTTTGTTACATCCCAGTAAACTTTAACTGTTTGTTCTGAGTTTGTAAGAACTCAGATCACAGTTTTATTATCCTTGCCAATTTTGGATTGCATCAGACAAAAAAAGGGAGTAATTTTATTCTCTGTAAATCTCTTTCTCTTAAGTTCATTCCAACCATTTTCTTTGACCACAGAGCAATAACAACATGTCTTAGAGGACACATTATATTGGGCCTGTAAGCAGCAGTTCTCGCCATATTTAGAAGAGACTTTTCTTACATTTAAGCTGTCCAACAAACCCAAATACCAGCTTTTGCCTCTTCTCAGTCTAAATAGACTTAAAAAGATTTGTTGCTCATAGTTGTTCTGTTTAGAAAGTACTGCTGTGAAATGTCCAGACATAAACTATATCAAATATCAAATCAAAGCCCTGATCAGTCTGCTATCACTTTGGAAGAATTGCCAGATATTATGTGCCAGTGCTGTTTTTCTTCCAATTGTTTTATTGTAAGGACAACAAGTATTGTAAGGACAAATTAGTGACAAACAAACTGATAACTGTGTATTCTGACCGTATATACTGGGGAAATTGATTTCACAGCTTCTGATATTAACTCCAGTCAATATAGAGCTGTTAATGGTCATCTTGAATTTTCTGTTATTTTGTTCGGAAACTGATTTAACAGCTTGGATTAAATGTCTCGCCTGCTCAAGATTAACTTCCTTCTGTGTTTTGTATCTTATTCCTTTCCATTTTATTCACGTGGCTTCTTAATAGTATCACAATCTGCAGACTGTAAACAACAAGCACTGAAAGAACTCTGAATAGTTCAGGAGGGTGAAGATTCAGAGATTCTTCTGTATTTTTAAACTTTTATGTCTTTTATGTCTCTCCCACACATAAATATTTCATTAATACCCTACCTAGTTCTTCTAAAATGGAGTTGTTCCTCCTATTTGTTCCTATATCCTGACCTGTTGGGGTTCCTCAGGTGAAGTGTGAAGCGAGTTGATTTCAGCAGATTGCATCAGACACAGCCAGTGTGTGACAGTGGATTTGTATGCATGGTGTGTTGTGTGTTGGCAGGTACAGTCCCAATGGGTTTTGCAGAGCTTGTAGACACCACAGTTTAATGGAGACAGGTGCTAAAGAGTCAGTGATGATTTGAAAGATCAGTTTTTAGTCAAATAAATGACTTTACCATACTGGGTGTGAAAATATCTGTGGTGCTTTGTCTTTCCTTTGTTTGTATCCAGATGACGTAGAATCATAAAGAAATTTTTACTGCAACCAGCACAATCATGTCAAGTGAAACTATAAACAGAGTGAGGTTGAAGTATGTGTGCAGCGTGTGTGTGCACATTTAATGTATTTGGGTGTAACATATGCATGCCTTCATGTGTATTTCATATAATATAATAAACTATATATTTCATTTTTTTCAAATGTTTTGACACTCTGACAATGATCATGAATGATTTATTAAATGATTCAACCTGCAGTATATCCATCTATTTGCATGAAATAAACTAAAGAGTTGACAATCTCCTCTCAAGAAAATCAACAGGATGTTCACTTTTTGTTGCTTTAGCAAGTGACCCGAACTGACAAAACCCTCTTGCAGCTGTAGTAATTATAACGGAAGGAGGAAATTAGAGAGTGATAAAGGCCATTTAATGAAGAGGTCGGGGAGAATGGACGGCTCAACAAACTATTGGCCTGTAACACAAGTGTGGGTCAGTATTGGTTGACCATGACCAGCCATAACCCTGATCATCCCCTAACATGGTTATTCTTGTAGCCATGACAAAGAAGGTCCACTAATATGAACAAAGCAGTAATGCTGCATTCACATGGATATAGGCAGACAGTAGATGGCAAACTAGACATCATTTTAGTGGACGAGAGCCGGACAGTAAAATTACGTCAGGCTGGCAGAGAATACTGGTAACAGTAGACAGCATTGTCCTCAAAAGTTAAAATATTTTAACTTTTTACAACCAGAAGTAGCTCCCTCGCACAAAGAGAAAACATGGGTGATCTGGACAACAAGAAGCTAATAATCTTAAGGGATACACCAAGTGCAGTTCTCTTTTCATTATCCACATTGGAAATAAATGAATGACCTTATGTTTTGGAGGGACTTTAACATTAATTTTAAGTTTACAATACTAGAATAATTACATAAAATAATAGACACAAAATAATTTTATTTAATATATTATTCCATTCTTTGTAAACAATACGCAATCACCATAGCAACATAGCATCATGCATGTTTCGTTTTGCTGTCCCACGATTGTGTCGGACTGTTTGTTTTTCCCGTGCCGTCCAGAAGTTGTTGTCTGTCTGCCATCCACCGTCTGCCTGAATCCACATGAATTCAGCATAAGTTTAACCCAAACCAAACCACAACATTTACCTTTAACACGTGCATAGACCAACACGTAACATATTTTGGATTAGTGTTACCACTTTAATCATATTAATTTAATGACAATTTATTTATTGTGTTGTAAAAGCTTCTTTTAGCTACTTTTGTAAAGTCTTAGATCATTTATCTATTGTGTTTATCATGATATGAAATCTTAATTTTATTGTATACTAAGGAGTACCACAAGGCTTTGCTCTGGGCCCATTACTATTCTTTTTTCGTGTTGCCTATATATGAAATAATCCATAAACTTTATTCATTTATTATGATTGTCATCGATCATCCTTAGCATTCCACAAATATTGACAGTCAGTCTATCCATAATGTAGGATTGTTGGTTCAGGCTCAGTCCACAGTCTATCTGGTGTCTCTGCCGGACTAAATAAAGGTTTTTAACATAACTCCTCTCTTCGCTCTGCCTAAGAGTGCCGACTACATTCCCTTCATACATTTTTCATTAGGAGCACCTTAAGGATCCCTGGACTTACTGCATCAAAACATGAGTTAGCACTTGGCCTTTTCATTTTTCTCAGTATGATTTCCTCCTTGGAGAATCTAGTCTGTGGGCTCCTCTCCACTGTGTGAGCCGTTTTCATCATACACTAGTATGCCAGCTGTTTACAATTTATGAGATGATCAATGTGACTGAGAGGATAATTGCTGATCACCACACCCTCCTATTAACATCATACTTCACCAATTCTTTCGCACATAATATCAACAAAGGCAAGTAGTGAACTTGGATACACAATGTCCTTGCACACATGATGACACCCATGTTGTTGTAAGGTTAAAATACAGCCTTTGAGTTGTATGTGTGGGTGCATATCTGTATGTGGCGATTTCTTTATTAAGATAATTTCAATGCTTGGGGGAGGAATACAGTGCCACATTATTGTCCCTGCAACATGGAGCTCAAACAAAAACAAATTCTCTATCTGCTTCCTCCCCCTCCTGCTCCTTCTTACCAGTTCTTTATCACCTGCCGTGATAACTGTCACGATCTCCTCATGTTGTATTTTTAGCCACAGACCATGCTCTATGTACCTGTGATATGTGACAACTGTTTTGTGTAGGGACAGAAATAAATGTATGTTGTGTCTGTCCCAATGCTTAATACATACAGTACACCTAGCAAGGCTGAACCCATTCTGAAAAAAGGATTCCAACTTTTTAATCTTACCCAGAGCTGATGTCTCTCTCCCTCGGGCAACATAACCAAGGAAAGTCTGCTGACTGTTCGTAAAGTCAGTAAAATAGGTTTTGCTTCGGCTGCAGGTGGAACTCTGCTTGTCAGACTCAAAGATATGGGTGATAAATTTTGCCTGGGCAGAACTTAACCTGCTTTGCTAATGTAGCTGCCTTTTCCACACAATGTTTACATGGAATATGAGCTTGCCACTGAACGCCTCAGTGGACAGAGCAGCAGAGCAGTCATTAGTGTGAGTAGTTTTTATAATGTGAGTCACAGTATACCCCAAACAAAGTCAAATGTAACATGTTTTTCAAAGGCTCTCGCAAGCAGCTCCTTCTTTTGAGCATCACACACTCTTCCTTCTGTAGACTTGAAAGGTGAAGCTCGCTCCTTTGCAGAGGACGGCAGCTATAGTCAGCTTGGTTTCAGTTACAATGGATTCAAACAGTAACCCACTCTGAAGGCAAAAAAATAAAAAATAAAACATCCAAAGAAACTTTTCAAACTCCTCTTGCACAGCAATCCAGTTCCTCACAGTCTATTAATGTGTTAATGTGTTCCAATCACTCATATTTTAGCCAAAACATTAATATACTGCTTATATTTCAGTCCCCACTTTTACACTCAATTCTAAATGGATTATGGGATATTTTGGTTAGTTTAACAATACTAACCCACAATATTAAGCTTTAAGAATAAAGAATATTTACTATTTTTGCATGCAAGAGAATTAAAAGATATAGTCATGCCCGAGTATTGAGCAATTATTTGAATGTAATATTTGATTAAGAAGACATTTTAATTATTCACAAACCTCATTTTTACTTTTTTTTTTATTACAGGAGGGTTATGTAGACTTCATACAACTTGATAAAAAATATGTAGTCTTATTTATTTTTCAACACCACAAAATCTAGTGAAAGGGTTCAAGGTGTTTGTGACTATTCCCAAGCATGCCAGCCTCCAATACACACAAGAAACTTCACACTGATAGACGTACATGACAAATCAATCACTGAAAGGTCTTTACTTCCGCAATGAGATGACACCATCCCCTGTTGTGCAATTCTCATTATGTGTCTCATCTTCACTTGTAAGTGATACCAGCTCTTTATAAAGCCTGAGGATAAACAGTAGCGAAGCACCAATAAATCCCTCCTCAAGCAATTACAGCAAGGGGCCTTCTTTAAAAGCCCTATCAAAGAGATAGGCGGTGTTGTTTTCATCTGCTGTTGCATAATGACACTTAACAGATGTAGCACTGAATGGACGCCGGCAGAGAGGCCACTTAATGCTTTCGTTTGCTGATTTCTGCATCCATTGTGGACAAAAGAGAAGATTTGTTTCTAGGGAACTAAGACACGTTTTCACAGGTGGACAGTCTTAAAAAAGTAATGCAAGAAAGGATGTTGTTGTATTATTGGTGCATTGTAAAAAAAAAATTATGATAATTTAATTTTTTATAATTTAAGACACTATTGGCGCCAAGGAAATGTGTTCACATTTAGAATTATCTGCTATGACGTACATGTAGAATTGAAAATTCTGACTTTCATTTCAGTACACTACAGGTTTTGAATATAAATAAGTATAGCCGCATCAGCAGTTTGGAGGAACAAGCAAATCGCATCTAAGTACATTGTACAAAGTCACAGTGAGGATTTGTTTTCCCTCTGAGAAGTTTGATTGTGACTGATGAAACCATTGTAGCGATATTGGTCACTTTGTATGTTTTCTGCCAGATTTGTCAAGTTGTCACATTGGAATATTCATTATTCAATAACTACTATTAGAAACTGATTCTGCCCTTACCAAAATGAACTCAGTTATTGTAAATTATTTGTACACTAATTTAGAGTGCATGGTCTTAATCACCTGTATGTGAGCCTTTGATCCATAGATGATAAGTGTTTTATAACATACAAATTGATTGGACTAAAAAACTCGGAGGACGCGTTCCACACATGTGCAGTAGATCGGCGTCTACAGGAACACAACGTTGTGACACAACAAATTGCAGGTACGCGGATGTCCGCACAGAGCCCACGCGCGCACCCTCTGATGACAAAATTTACATCACGCTGACCCCAGCAGACTCTTGCAGACTCGCAAATTCGCAGACACGGCAACTATAATTTCAGCTTAAGAGGTGAGACGAGGCCTTAAAGTGCCAGGATGTCCTGATGAGTCCAGAGAGCTCAATTCAACTCCTTCAGGCACGCGTACACTCCCATAAACTCCATTCCCTATGCTGATATAACACATAATTATACATATCCAACCATCAACCAAGTTAGACTCAGTATGTGTCATTTTAAAAGATCTTTATTCCATCAGTTGTTAATGGTGAAATATCTGCTGTGACATCTTTTAGTGGGATGTGCAAATGCAAGTTTTCTGTCCTGTGTCATCACCACTCTGCTCATTTCAGTACATTGTGCTGACAGTTTTCTGTTTACACAGTGAAACTGCCACTTATCAGGAGCAGAACAATGACATTTCTGGTTGCTACTAGAGTCAGAACCACCTGGTCCCATCAACCTGATCTCATCAAAGAAAGCTGGTGGTTACAGGAATGACGTGACCTTTTCTTCATAAAGGTTTCCCAAAATTAGTGCCACCCATTTAACATCAATTAGCTGATGTGCTTTGGCTTGTGTTCAATTAAATCAATCACTACTACACCAAAGAGGTGGAACCATGAACTCTAAAGGACCTAATCTCACTGTTGCAGAAACCCACGCACTGCTGGAGGGTGTTAGGTGGTTTGATGTCTCAATAGTAGGACGTTTTAATTCTACTAATGGTGGAGAAGTGATTAACAAAAATAAAAAAAGACTTTTGATTATCCAGCCCAGGTTGAAAACTACAGACCAGTTTCACTCCTGTCCTTCCTATCAAAAATACTTGAGCACACAGTCTTTAACCAAGTCTCCTTTAATCTTCTGAGAACAACCTGTCCAACCCGAATCAGTCTGGCTTTAAGCGGGGGCACTCTACCAAGACTGCAATCCTGTCGGTTATGGAATCACTGCGTTCGGCTAGAGCTGCTGATCAATCCTCAGCTCTATTGCTGCTAGAACTGTCAGCTGCCTTTGACATGGTTAACCTCCAAATCCTCCTCTCCTCACTCACTGAGCTTGGTATCTCAGGATCTGCCTTACGCTGGTTGATGTCCTACCTCTCAGGGAGATATTTTAGAGTATCTTGGAGGGGAGAAGTGTCCAAGCCACACAGCCTATCCACAGGGGTTCCTCAGGGATCAGTGCTTGGTCCCCTTCTCTTTTCAATATATACCACCTCACTTGGTGCAATAATCCGCTCCCATGGTTTCTCATACCATTGCAATGCTGACGATACCCAGCCCTGTTGTTCCCACCAGAAGACCACACAGTCTTGGCTCGGATCTTTGCATGCCTTGCCAATATATTGGTATGGATGAAAGAACGCCAACTTCAACTTAACCTCTCTAAGACTGAGCTCCTTGTCATCCCAGCTAGTCCCTCTATACAACGACAGATCAATATCCAGCTCAAATCAACCCAACTCATGCCTACAAAGTCTGCCCAAAAGTTGTGTGTCATGATTGATAACCAACTAACCTTAAAGGTTCACGTGGCCTCAATTGCTTGGTCGTGTCGATTTACCCTGTACAACATCAGGAAGATCAGACCCTACCTGTCTGAGCATGCAGCACATCTCCTGGTACAGGCTCTCGTAATATCACGCATTGACCACTGCAATAACTTACTGGCAGGTGATCCAGAACACAACAGCACATCTGGTCTTCAACCAGTCCAAAACAGCACATGTCACTGCACTGTTCATATCCCTCCACTGGCTCCCAGTTGCTGCCCACATCAAATTCAAAACCCTGACACTCGCTTACAAAACAGCAACTAAAACAGGTTCCACCTACCTTAACTCCCTCATTCAGGTCTACACACCGGTCCTGAGTCGCTAGCCAGACTCTTCTCTTCTGTAGTTCCCCAGTGGTGAAATGAGCTGCCAAACTCTGTTTGATCTGTTGATCAGTCCCTCTTAATCTTTAAGAAATAACGAAAGACCCAGCTCTTTTGCAAACACTTCTGCACTTGATGGACTGAAAAAAAATCTTATTCTATACATTCTATGCACTCTATGCATTGCCTCTGTGCACCACCTGTTGGCACCTATGTCCTATCGGACTCAAACTTAACTTTATAGCACTTACTCGTGTTGTTCTCTCCTTGACTAGATCTCTGCTTGTGGTGTATCAGCTCTCAGATGTACATCGCTTAAGAGAGAATCTGTAAGTTTAAGAAAGTCTACAGCAATTACACAACAAGAAGTCACCAAAGAGCAAAGTCAGGGCAAAGGGTGGGGCACTGATGCAAGGTTACAAGGTTAAGAGGCACAAAAGTTACAGAGAACGTTGTCTTAAAGCACAGCTTCACTGATTTTCAAGTAGATTCCTGTGGTTCTAATGTGAGTGATACATACTGCGTACATGAATGACATTAAACTTTAATCCGTACTTCCTCTGTGACCTCAGCCTGTAATGTAAATATGATGAAAATAAGTCAGATAAATAAGTGCACTGCATAAACAGATGTGGTATCTTGCATTTTGGTTCCTGTATTTGTCAGTTCCTGTCAGGTCAAGCTGAGGTTACTGTACATTTCTTGAATAGTTATGAACAGTCATCCAGATGCACAGACTAGCAGACATTACACATCAGTTTTACTTGAAAATCAGAAAGTGTCTTCCGGTAGAAAGCAGGCAGGAATTTACAGATGAAAACTGCTCATTGGATAAGACAGTGACTCATATTTACTGAGAACTGAGGTTTCACTATCACTCAGTTACTGGGACAATCAGCTGTCTTCCGTAAAGTGTTTATCAACCCATTTTGCAGGAGTTGTGAATAACTGTAGTAACAAGTGTATTGTGATGAACGCCATACTTGCCAAAAAGCTTCCACTGTCATTGTGCTGCCATGAGTGTATGTTACTGCGAAGCAAACATGCGGCACCCTGAGGGTCAGCTGGCACAGAATTAAGTCACACTGATTATAGACTCCAAAAGTTTCCTTACAGTCAGCAGAACGTTCTGGTAGCCAGCAGGAGGAGGATACTGAAAACTAACACATGAAAGCTGTGTTTATTCAGTGGTGCTATATATTCTCATTCTCATAACATTCGCAGCAGCAGTCAGAGGTGACATTAGTATTACTCACTATGCAGACTGCCACCGGGGGTCAGTTTGTTGTGTTATAGCCAAAATGCTAAATTTGAGATTGTCTTGTCTGTCCTCTCTCTCTGGAAGAACAATAAATAAGCAGAATTTTTTTTAATATACTGTAGATCTCATACTGGTGATGTTCTGTATGTTTTCATATTGTTAACAAATCCAATAAAAAGACCAAAACGACTCCTACAACACAGTAATGTTTTTTTTCTTTTATCTTTTTATTGTCAGGAATCATTTGTCTTGTATATGTGAGGGTATGTACGCATAGTATATGAATGTTTAGTCCATTGTTTTAATATGCATGAAAGTTCATTCAAACTTTGGCATCAGTATGTTTGACAAAATAATCTCAACTCAAGGTCCACTTCGTAGCTCTTTCTGAGCTTTCAGCTGCATATGACAGTTGTCCCCAGCAAATGGAGCAAGCTCAGACTTCCTAAGACAGACTGACCTAAGCGTGGCACATCAATCACATGTGGGGGAGGGGGCATAATGACTTAATTGTAGGAAAACCACATGTGTTTCTAACAATGTTGGGCACTTAACTTAGTTACATTAATGTGATTACTTTTTCGGTGTAAGGGAATAAGTGCTGTAATGGATTACAATTTTAAATTCAGTAATTACAATTCAAAAATTTGGGGGTCTACTTGTTTGCTGTTTAACCGGTAGATGGATGGAGGGTTGATATCATTTTGGTCTGTGTGCGTTCAGTGCTCAGACTGGTCTGGTACGTGCTTGCTTGGTGTGTTTAGCTGCCACTGAAAGTGAGGAAATGCAACTCTATGTAACACCAAAGTTGGTCACTGCGGTTAACATCCATCTTTTGCTGTTGAGCAATTAGTGAAGTAATGTGAGTAATTGTGAGAATGATAAGCAAGTGCACCTCGAAAACAGATGTGGTGTCTTGCAGTTCAGTTCCTGTATTTGTCAGTTTCTGTTAAGTCAAGCTGAGGTTACTGTACATTTCTCGAATAGTTATAAACAGTCATCCAGATGCACAGACTAGCAGACATTGCATCAGTTTTACTTGAAAATCAGAAAGTGTCTTCCGGTAGAAAGCAGGCAGGAATTTACAGATGAAAACTGCTCATTGGACAAGATAGTGACTCATATTTACTGAGAACTGAGAATAAGGTTTCACTATCACTCAGTTACTGGGACAATCAGCTGTCTTCCGTAAAGTGTTTATCAACCCATTTTGCAGGAGTTGTGAATAACTATAGTAACAAGTGTATTGCGACGAACGCCATACTTGCCAAACAGCTTCCACTGTCATTGTGCTGCCACTAGTGTGTGTTGCTGTGAAGCAAACATGCGGCACCCTGAGGGTCATCTGGCACAGAATTAAGTCACACTGATTATAGACTCCAAAAGTTTCCTTACAGTCAGCAGAACGTCCTGGTAGCCAGCAGGAGGAGAGCACTGAAAACTAACACATGAAAGCTGTGTTTATTCAGTTGTGCTATATATTCTCATTTTCATAACGTTCACAGCAGCAGGCAGAGGTGAAATTAGTATTACTCACTATGCAGACTGCCACCGGGAGGTCAGTTTATTGTGTTATAGCCAAAATGTTAAATTTGAGATTGTCTTGTCTGTCCTCTCTCTCTGGAAGACGCAGCGGATTTAATGCAATAGCAGACATTTTGTCTTAACTGTAGGACATGTTGCTATTATGTTGGGCAGTAAAACATAACTTAGTTACAGTAATGTGATTACTTTTTCAGTATAAGGGAACAAGTAGTGTAAGGGATTACAATTTTAAATTCAGTAATTCATTAAAAAAATTTGGTTTCAACTTGTTTGCTGTTTAACAGGTAGTTGGATGGAGGGCTGATATCAGTTTGATCTGTGTGCGTTCAGTGCTCAGACTGGTCTGGTACGTGCTTCCTTGGTGCAGATAGGAGAAATGAGATTCTAGGTAACACCAAAGTTGGTCACCGGGGCTAACATTTGTCTTTTGCTGCTGCACAATTAGTGAAGTAACGTGAGAAATTGTGAGTGATTACCTTTTTAAAATAGCATGCCCAACATTGGTTACTAATGACACACTTCCTAATCTCACTTCCTAATCTTTGTCTATTTCAGTTGATCTTACCCAGGAAAAATCCTAAATGCAAAAAATGTTTTTGATTTGTTTGGGATAGACAGAAGAAGAGCTGGTTACTTTGCATGAGCAGTGACTACCGAACAGACAAAGAACAGAGTGTCACTTACAGGATAAAAACTCAAACAGTGTGAACAGAAATTCATATGAAAAGGACGTCACAGTCCTGTTTAATAATGAAAGTCACAGTCATCCATTAACTGACACAATGTTATGCAAAAGCAGATATATATTTGGCTCTTATGTCCACCTTATTCATATTCTAAGGTAGTCAGACACAATGTTCAGGTTTGACTCTAGAAACAGCCCCTGAACCCCCACCTGCTTGCTCACTTGGTGTTTACGATGATAAGAGTATCAGCTGTGTTCCTAAAACATGTCTGTAAAATAGTGCGCTGAAGTGGAATAGAGATTATATATTTCCCAGAGGCCAACGTCTGTCTCACAGATGTCATGTATTAAAGTATCAGAAAACATCCAGACTGATCTTTTTAGAAAACGTGAGAAAACATCCATTCTGAGTACACTCTGAAACGTTCAGAGTCAATGTCTTTCGGGGCTCAACCGCTTCTAATGTCTCTCCTTGCAGTTTATTCTTGAGTCGAGATTTAAAACAAGTGAAGTCAGGACCCCTGTGCTAATCTTTGACTCTTAGTCCTCTACTTAAACCTGGCTGCTGCTAAAAATACTCCACACACGCTACCTAGAGGCACTCCCCTCACAGCCACACCACTTACCACACGCACACATTTCCTTGGAATAAGAGTAGATTCTGGTAAACTTGTTGGTTACTGCGAATGCAACCACAAATGACAGTGGCAGAAAAAAACACCTCAATGACACAGACATGATGCAATCTGCCAGTGGAAAGGGCAGATGAGGGCGACTGGAGGGTAGCCAGTTTGATCCTTCAGAGAAAATATGGGCTGGGATGGTGAAGAAGAAACACTCCTCACAGGACAACACCTGCTGAGGTGTCCTTGTGACCCAGTGCGAATGTATGAGTGTTAAACAGAAGTGACTTGCAAAAGAAAACATGTAAAATTATAAGATTTCAAACAAAATGTAAAATAAAAGCTAAGAAAGGTTAAATAGAGCTCATAATGACTTCAAACCTTTCATGTCAATTAAACAAAAAAGATGCTGAGTCAGCTGTATTGCCAGCAAGATTATAATGCACAACATCCTGTAATTTCAAAGGCTCTTTGTGTTGAATTTGATCAAAAACAGCAATCCATTATTGTCCAGTTTTAAACAAAGCCCTGGGGTTCACGACCAGGTTGTTGTTGCCAAAGGCTGCGCTGATTTAAACACCTCTGGAGGGCTTTTTCCGGAGCCACTGAGGACACGAGCCAGAGCCAGGAGCAGACGGGAGTTGAGCTCCTCTGCTTTCTTTCTTCTTGCTCTTGGTTGCATCCTGAGGCCAGGCGGCGGCTGGAAATAGCCCAGACATACAGGCCAAGTCGGTGCAGAGCGCTGTTGGTGTTGTCTCCTGTAAGACTTCCTCAGCCATGCCGCTAATCAGCACAGACAGAGGAGGATGCAGGACAGGAGCCAGACACAGATCAGGCTCCACTGGGTGGAGCAGGCGACGGGAGTGTGCATGTGTCTAAGTGTGTGGGTGTACAGTAGATCTGGGCCTGCATGCATGATTACCTGCCTGCATGTGTGCATTAGTAACTTTGTACATGTAGTACTTGTAGACAGGAGACAAGGGAGTGGCACGATTCAACTTGCATTCTCCCATCTCTAACACAGCAAGTAAGTATATTTACTTAAGTACTGTACTTAAGCACAATCTCAGCTATTTTCTGCTACTTGTACTTCTACGCCACTACATAACATATCATCAGGGAAATATTGAACTATTTACTCCACTACATTTATCTGACCTCTATAATTACTCGTTACTCATTAGATTTTACATTTAAATGATGAAACCAGTGGTTCACAACCTTTTTGGCTCATGACAGAGTAGCAGGTTCTGTTTGGGGTCCTCTAAATGTCCCCTCTAAACTTCTCAAATGGTTTTGTTTAAATAATTGTTCAAGGCGCAAAGAGGTAAATGTATCTAATCATTCACAAAAATCAAAGACACAACTGTTTGTTTCTCCACCCATCGAACAAACATGTTGATTAGCAACACAGTTAATCTGATTAGAAATGGTACAGAGATGCCTGGTAGTGAGAAAGTACTTTATTCAAGTTCATTTCACTTCCTCTTATAACGCCTACAATCACTCACTAAATCAAAAAAAGGTTTTTCCACTCAAACACATCATCCATCCATGAAGATTAGAATCTGTTTCACTGGGCTCCACACAGCCAATTACAGTGCTGACCTTTTTCTCTGACCTCCTCTCTCCTCCTAACAATGAAATATGAAGGTACTGAGTATGTACTTTTCAGTTCTGATTTTAAAGTGCAAGTGTTTTTAAACATTTACTTCCACCAGATGACTAAACTGTGTGCTTTGGTATTTCTACGTGTAGTTTTGCCCAAGGAGAAATACTTGCAGCAATATCAGATTCCCATTTTGTGACTTCCGGAGGACATCAGATGTTTTTGTGTCAGTTCTCTGGTTTCTGGTTTCATAACAGATTTGTAGATGTTGAAGAATTTCTGGCAAGTGGACTGCCTAATGTAAACAGTTTGACACTTTTATTATTTCCAATTTCCAAAGCATGTCTACATTTGCAGACTTGTAAATGTAAGCATTCTTACTGATGCACAGTGACACCAGATGAAGATTTGTTTTCCTTTTCACTCCACATTTGACTGATTCCAGAGTTCACAAAACATCATAAAACATAATAAAACTGTAGATTTGATACCAGGAACTTTTTTTTCAGATTGCACAAGGCAGTTAAGATGGTGAAAATGAGAGAAACATGAGATAATTCAAATATACATACAGATGCAAGTTGTGATGAGCGGGGTTCAAGCATAATATGATAATTTGACCAATTAAGTGATTTCTTTGCTGCTTTAATCTGGAGTGTGTGTGATTATGATGATCCTCGTTTTCAACATGGTGACTGCTTTTCTCTGCATGTCAGTTTAAATTCTTGGTCTATAAAGTGTACATATCTGAGCAATAAAGTTTTCCCTATATTGACACTTAGATTTGGACAAAATTTGATGGATTCTGGCATTTCAGCATTGCAGTTTCAGAATTAAAGAATATTAAAGGACCAGTGTGTAAGATTTAGTGGCATCCAGCGGTGACGTTGTAGATTGCAACCAAATGAATACCCCGCCCCTCACCCTTCCCCTCACCCTCCCCTTCCAAGTGTGCAGGAGAACCTATGATGGCCGCTAAGCTCGCGAAAAATGCAAAAGGCCCTCTCTAGAGAACTCTAGGTTTGTCCGTTCTGGGCTGCTGTAGAAAAATGGCACTGCAACATGGCAGGCTCCGTGGAAGAGGACCCGCTCCCTATGTAGAATTAAAGGACTCATTCTAAGGTAACAAAAACACAACAATTCTTATTTTCAGGTGATAATACACTAATTAAAACATACTATGAATATTATATTCCATTTCTGCCAAGTCTGTTCAGCTAGATACTACTAAATTCTACACACTGGACCTTAAATTAGCCCAGGCTTTAAGGGGTACTGCATCATCTGCTCCTTTGTTTATCTGTGTGTCAGATATGATAACAGAACTGGAGCTTACTCTTTGTCAATCCCTGTGGATAAGACTGTCAGCTACGTGATTAAAAGTAAACACAGAAGGCCAGTGTTTAGAGCTCCTTCACACTTCCCGACTGGCAGTTCTCCAAGGTTCTCAGCTCTGTTTTTGCATTTGTGCAAATATTTTGAGAGGTGTTCCTTGTAATAATCCTGAAAATCACTTAATTATCTCCCCAGAGCCATTGTCTTATCCTGTTGACTGAACCAAGTCTGCGCAGTACAAAATGTGAGTGGAAGTTCACTTTTTAAATTTCCGAAAAGTACGGCGCCACCTCCAGCTGACGCTGCAGTCCTGTGTGTGTGTGTGTGTGTGTGTGTTGAGGTCAGCTGATCCTCTTGGAGGGAAAGAGGTCGAGGCACACACACGCACACACTAAGCCACAAACACACAGTCCAATTTGTTCTCTTTATCTGCAGTGCAGCGAGTGTGTGAGAGATGATGAATGAACTGAGACAAAGAGTGATAAAGAAAGACAGAGATGGCAGATGATAGGGCGGAGGACATAAAAATAATCATACACTCACTAAAAACACGCATACTGAATTCCTCTGCCCTGTTTCCTGTTTACAGCATGGTGACGGCTATTTTTGTCTACTAGATGTATTGAAGCGAGGCCGTCAGCTTTGACAATAGAACACAGTGTGAAGTTGAGAGACAAAACACTTAAAAAACACAAACACAACAGTCATTTCTTATCCATTTCCTGTTTGTTAAAGTGAATCAAATTCAGCTTTTAATTCAATTTGAACTTGACCATTAATTCATTCATCTTATAACTAGTTTAAACAATAGAAGGTCAGACTTTATTTCATTGGTCCCATATAAATCCTTATTTCATCAAAGGGAACTGATATGTGAATTCTTAGAAAAGTTTCTGGGAGGGACTATGAAGTTTAGAGACTAGTGTTCAGCTGGTTCGCTTCCATTAAGCACATTTCAATTTCAATTTTTGTCAATGCACAGCTGGTTAGCTTAACATGCAAAAAATACAGAGAAGAAAGTGTCCAATAATAGATTAACATTTACTTTGTTTTTTTGGTTAAAAGGAATAGTTTGGCATTTTAAAAAAAGTCTATAGATATCTATACATAGCCACGGGAAGTAGGCGTGCTGCAGGTGCTGCAGCACCCCCCATTTTCACACCTCATCTCTCCCAGTCCCACGATATGTTAATATATATATTAAATTATCACAAGCAACGCAAGCTTTCCAGTTGGTTTCATATAATATTGTGTAGTGTCTTATAACATTTTGTCTGTATTGACCTGTTGTGAAAGGAAGGTTTGGTCTGTATTCAGACAACCTCCAGCTTTAACAAAATACTAACGTTCAAATGCAGTTTTCAACCAACAGTAGCACTTTAAAAATGTAGTATTATCTAATATTATAAACATGTTGTTTTCATATTATTGTTTCATATTGTTTGGTGCATTTGCTGTGGCATATGTAGCAATTTAATATTCTAATAATATGTGTATTAAAGTGTTTTTGATCAAGCAAATTTTCCTTTTATATTGTGAGAGTTAGGGGGGATTTGCGTGGCTATGGTAGGATAAATATGAGGCCATCACCAGCAGCCGCTTAGCTTAGCTTATAAAAGGAAATGAGGAAAAACAGCAAACAAAAATTACGGGACTCCCAAGAGCTGTATTATAGTGTATATTTAATGCTACATCCACAAGATAGTCTGCAATAACTGACTGAATTTTAAAGAGCAGAAAATCTATTGAGCCTTCATGAAGGGACTGGTTAAGGTTCTTTGTTTTTTTTCCTTTTTTGCAGCAGACATTGAAAACAGAAGGAGGAAAATGTTCTTGCTCTATATTTGGAGGTGGGTCAAAGGTGATGTGGGAGGTTGAAGAGTGCATTTCACTGAATCAAGGAAAACGCTTCGGTACAACAGTCTGTTCTAGCCCCGCTGCCGTCCACCATGACGCCTGTTTATCTATCACACTTCCTGTGTCTGTATGCTGGAGCCCACTTGTGTTTCTGTGTGTGTGTTTTTGTGTGTGTGTGTGCATGTTTGACAGTTTTTATCTACAGTAAGTCTTTATATTTTTTCCTGAACACATTACTCTTTTTCTGTATCTGTTTTTAATGTCAATCTTTGTCTCAGTCACACACACACACACGTGCAGCACACACCCATTCCAGCAGATAAATCATAGCATTGTGAGCGTGTCACCTCAGACCCTGGAGGCTGCAGTTTTAGCATATTTCTAATGAGTAGAAAGAAGAACTGAGAGGATGAACAACAAGGGATCACACACACACACATGCACACACACACACACACAAGTCACACTTTAACGTTTAAAGACACCTGAGAAAAGCAACAAAAACCCAGCCTACTATCAGCTACTGAGGGAGTAAAATACAAAATCAGGCACACACAAAGTGCACACTTAAAAATGCATCAGTGTACATACTCATACACACGATATGTACATACTGACATGTGCATAAACACTTATATGTTCACACACAAAATGCAATCAGAGAATAATTATGTTGTTTTTATTATTGTACTTTGTACTTGTTGCACCTTTATAGACAATATATTTATATACAGTAGCTCTTTGGACTCATATGATATGTCATATAAACATTTTTTTCACTGTTTATTTATTGTTCTTTGTTGTGTTGTTGTTCTTGGCCATGAACAGATTTTGATTCTGATACAGATTCTGAATGAATACACCTGACAACCTATGTATAATATGTACACTTGCTGTACTGCTTCAGTAAAGAGCAAAATTCTGATTATTATACTGAAACTCTGCACCAGGTAGTTTCATGCACTGGCAGCTCTGAGTGGCCATGGGAGTTCTGCGTTAGAAATTATTTAAGAAGACATCACCTGATCAGAAGTCATACTCATGATGTCAGCAAAATGTGCACAACTCCAGTCTAAATTTCTGACAGAATAACAGGTCAGCCAGCTCTATGCAGCTTTCTTAGAGAGTGCACAATGACAGGCTCCAGTGAAAGCAGAAGTTACAGTACCTTTTTTGAATTTTGGAAAGTCTGACGGAGTTTTTAATCAAGATCTTATGCAAAATGAGAGAGGAAGCAAAAACATCTTTATACAGTAAACTGATCCAGCAATGCCACCTGTTCAACTTTTTTTGCATTTTTGGATACACTTTTGGATTTTACACTGAGGTTTTGTTTACAATAGAACCAATGTCATAAAATATGGCAAATCTCTAGTGTCTAATTTTGAGATGAGTGTTTGATAAGTGTTTATTTAAAAATCTTTCCTTGTGTTATTCTTGTGGCTTAGTTTACGAAGTCACATATCATATAACTGCAGGTTCCTGACGTCCCAATCTGGCCCAGAATCAGTCTCACATATATGAGCTGACTGTCTTTTTAAGTCAGTATAAACATTTAACTCCCCAATGAAGACAAAAAATGCTAAGAAAAATAAAAATCCTTCCAAGCACAGATTTGAATGTGTATGTAGCAAGTGTTATCAACAAAGGTCTGTGATTACCCATGAACCCATGTTCATGGTTGATTTAAATGGTTTAGCACACACTACAGTATCTCTGGTTTCATTATCCAGCTTCACTGGTGAATGCAGATCTGCTCGGCTTTGGTGTGATAATTATTATGCATTTCTATTACTATATGGATTACTATACTTAAATTATTACAGGATTATAACATTATAGTAGTCCCTTTAACCATAAATTCTTCTATTCTCTCTTTTGAAGATACTTGAAAATGATTGTTGTGTGCAGTTTGTTGCATTAGCTTGAAGGGAACATATCATGCTTTTTGTGATTTTCTGTTCATTTTATACTGTTATGATGTCAGATACCTATGTTAAACATGTTCAAAGTTCCAAAACTTGAGATGAATGTATATAAAAATTCTCCCTAAAATTCAAAAGCCCAGGCTTCGGCCTGCTCTGAACACTTCGTTTGCAATGTTCCTTCCCCTTCCTCCTCATGATGACATCATACTGTTTGTACATGCCCACAAATTGCTGTTCAAACTGCAGCCTTCTTTGCTAAGGTTGTTCACATTGTCCACTTGCATATGTCAGATTGGATTCAGGCTCGAACATGTACAGATGTATTTGAGAAGTTTCCATTTGGAGAAAAGAGCAAAAAAAAGAAGTGAAATCTTACTACTACTGTTTGTTCATGCAGCCTCCTGAGCTGCAGGAAGTCTGCCGAGTGGCTGTTTCCGGTAGCTAACCAATTAGAACAGAGTGGGCTCATCAGGAGAGGGGCCTTAAAGAGACAGGAGCTAAAATGTCCTGTTTAAGACTGAACTGAAGGACTGCATAAAGGACCAGTATAAAATAAATAAGTAATAAGTAATGAATTTTTTTTTTTTTTTTTACTGTAAATCATGCAACGTTATTCCAGTAGAGGCCCAGAATATAAACATAGACCAGATGATGCATCCCCTTTAATAACATGACCAAATAAACAAAAGAAATCCTGTGAAGTTGCACACCACTGGAACATGCCAGTGTCCCAATGGTGTGCCTGGTGTTTTCTCTGATTGTGTCTTTGTGGAGAGACACAGAGAAAACACTAGGGGGATCACCCTCACACCCACACAATCTTCCTTAAGCTCCTCCAACCCCAACCCCCTGCCCTCCCCCTCCTTCTTTTCCCACACAGCAGCCAAACAGGCAGAAGCTCAGCGACAGCCTGTTCACTGCATCAGATACCCGGTTGGGTATCTATTTTTAAACTCATGCTTGTATATTGGGCAGAGTCAGCTTTGTGTGTTTCTTAGTGCTGAGCTCTGGCTTTTGCAACACAAATGCTGTAAACCCATGTTTCCCATCCAGCCGCGGAGATAAGAGAGTTTCTGCTATTCTGGCAGACAGGGAGCCTCTGCACAACAACAATGAGCCCCGCTAAAGACACACACAGCTCCGACACATGCAAAACAAACACGCACATTCTCACGCACATTCTTTAAAGCTCTCTGTAAACATGAGTGTGTGTGTGTGTGTACATGTACATCGTCTCTCCCACATACACACACAAACATAAACAAATGAACGGGCTATCGTTATTATTTTTTGACCAAAGCTGCTGATATCAAGTATTTTTAAATTTGCCCCTTCTGAAAAATGACAGAATCTTCCATAAAATGTTATTTTTGCTAGGGTGGAAAATCTACAAATTACACTGAGGATATCATGTGCAATTTACTTATAATCACATTAACAATACAAACAAACTCACCAGCCGTAGGTCGACATGGCAAGCAAATAGTTTAGGATTCCATTACAGTATTATAAACTAAGTATAGCTTGGCACACGAGCATGAATAATAGATGAGTACAGGAAAGTGCACGCATACACACTCTGCAGACATACAAAATACAAAGCATACTCACACACAAGTGCACGCACTCTCTCTTTGTTAGTTTATCCTTCAGATCCAAAAGTGTTTATTAAAGGTGTGATAAGTACCACCAAACTGGCAACAGCAGCGAAAACTCTCGTTCTCATGGGAGGATGCTCCTGTAGCGGAGCTGAATCTCATCCCACCAGGTCGTTGTTGTTGTTGGCAGTGTTGCTGTGGCTGTTTAATTGTGTTAATACATATGCAACATTTGACACAGAAAGTCTTTTCTGACCTACTTTCACCTTCTGTGTGTTCTCATTCCATTCATCTCTGACTCTCATTCATCTCTCTTTCTTTCCTTCTGCTCAGATGGAAGGAGCAAAAAGAGGGAGGCAACAAAATTTTAGGAATTTTGGCAAGCAGTTTTAAAACTGTGAATAACAATTAAGAGCATTTCCTGAACATCTAATCAAAGTCATGCCTGTGTTATTAGTTTGTGTTTCAGCAGGTTGGATCTCAAGGGAGTTGCCCTGATAGCTTGTGATCCACCGTGCCAAGCAGCTGCAGATGTTCTCATTTGCAAAAGTCATAATAGAGTAGCTGGAGCCGTAGTTTGCAAGGCTAATATCTATGATACAATCTGTTTTCCTTGTTTGATGCACCACAGCTCTTTTCAGCTAAATACCAGTGTTTCTAATGTAGTTTGTCATGCACAATGTCTTTTTTTTTGCCTTCAAATGTCAGTTTTAAACTCACATACCGCCCCATATTTTTTCTAATTTGCCCATTAATTATAATTATCAGCCACATCACTGGAATGGACTCAAAGGAAATGATAACAATGATTTCCGACAGAATCCTCTTACTGTAGCTCTGCAATGTACAGATTATATAGGCAGAGGATTATACAAACCTATTTCGTTAATTGGTTTGATTTAAAGCCTCTTTGTGTCTTTGTCTACCAAAAATATTTGAAATCCACTACAGTTTCAACCACTTCTCAAAAAACCATCTCTTGATCCATCCATTTTAAATAACTTTACATAACTCCAATGTCTAAACTTCCCTTCCTGGCTAATGTCTTGGAAAAAAAATAGTTGCTGGCCAGCTGATCGATCATATGAATGGCAATGGACTCTTTGATAAATTTTAGTCAGGTTTTATGGCAGGTCATAGCACTGAGGTAGTTCTTTTAGCAGCTGTCAATGGCCAAACATCTGTTTTATTGCTTTTTGATTTTACTGCAGCTTTTTATACAGTTGATCATGTGATTTTAATTGAACGTCTTAAGCATTGGGTTGGCATATCAAGTACAGTTTTAGATCTTTCTAATAGTAAATTTGGTGCCATTGGTGAATTTAAATCATCAAACCATTTCTTCTATGGAGTGCCTCAAGGCTCAGTCCATGGCTCTTTATTATTCTCCATTTATATGTTACCTTTAGGTCAAATCTCTCATAAGTACAACATCAATTTCCATTTTTATGCAGATGACTCCCAGATCTATTTCTCACTGGACTCCAACAACACAACTGGTCAAAATACAATCCTGTCTTACAAATGTTAAAATCTGGCTCTCTCTTTCTTCAGTTTAACTCAGATAAATCAGATGCTACTATCATAGGTCCAGACCCCTTGTCCCCCCGGTCCCCCTTGTCTTCTCACTCAGGTTCTCTATACTGTAATATCAAAACCCAGTGCAGAAATATGGGTGTTGTCTTTGATGACAAACTTAACTTTGACTAACAGGTGAAGTCAGTTGTTCAATCGTGCTTTCTGCAACTTCGTAATATCTCAAAAATTAGATCTTTTTTATCTGCTAAGAATCTGGAAACTGTTATCCTCGCTGCATTCCTGTCTTAATCAATACAACCTCTCCAAACTTCAGCTAGTTCAAAATGCTGCAGCAAGACTACTCACAAAATCCAATAGAAGAGTACATATAATGCCTATTTATACATCTCTACACTGGTTACCTGTACATTTTTTAAAATTGATTTAAACTTTTAATGATTACTTTTAAAGCATGTTTGAAGTTGGCCCCTGATTATATCATTGACTTACTAACCCCTTATGAGTCTGAATGCAGCCCGAGATCCGCCACCAGGGGTCTGTTAGTAATGCCTAGATCAAGGCTAAAAACCAGAGGAGGCAAAGCCTTTGGAATCAGGACCCCGTGACTCTGGAACGACCTGCCAGAGGAGATTAGGCAGGCTAGATCTGTTTCTTCTTTTAATCTCTCTTAAAAATGCACTTTTTGAGAATTGCTTTCTCTTGAATCAGTTTTATCAAATCAATTTTTACTCTACTTGTTTTTATTGCGTTTTAGTAATTCATACCTCGCTTGTCATTATTACTGTATGAATTCTATCAGGATATCAGGATAGACAGATACCCATTTTCCATACTGACAGTGTCACACTTTCACTGAAGGAACATTAAAATTTTCTCTTCTTCAGCTCCACAGGAAGGTCAGAGGTCACATCGCAGGTGTAGATCAACAGCTTCAGTGCTGGTAGGGATACATCCAGGGGTGTCATGCAGTCCTTTTTTTTACTGGTTTCATGACACTTATTAACACTATATTGCATTTAACAGCATTATTGAACAAGAAAATCTAAGTGAAAAGGCTTTAAAGGTGTAATGTTAGCTGGTTAGCTAGCCAGCACTGTTGATTATTTAATGGTGAGTAAAGAAAGCTCACAAACGTGTAGCTACTGTTCATACTTACACTATTTAGCAATTGACTCTGTAAAAAATCTCCTTCATAATACATTTGTAATGATTCCACACAACTTCCACAGCTGCAGAGCTGAGCGGCTCAATGAATATGAAAATGACTTCTGTTTATAAACGACACTATTAAGGATAATTAAAAACACCTCTTGTGAAAATAGAATTTAACATTTCTAAAGCTATTCAATTTCAAATATGTGAGGGTGCACGATGCCAGCCTCATAAATTCTGTCAAGAATTGGCCGAGATTGGAGCAAACAAAATTAAATTTGGCATGTTATTAGGCAGCTGCAAGCAAACACATGATACTCTCAAAAGATTCAACAAAAGGAAAATATGGTATTATACCAAAACTAAAAACTAACTAGCTTTAGCTGCAAATATGTGGACCACATGATTATTAATTGCAGGTGACAGCAGTAATGTGTCAAAATAAGAATATGTCACAATTCTCAAAATAACATGTGCTCAGGTGCTGACTGAAGCCAAATGCAAAATTACAAACATATTTTTAACCCACAGCTCCAGTGAAAGAGTAGCCAAGTAACCAGTGTTTCAAGCTGCTCTGGTGTGTTTCAAATGTAATTTTCAACATCCTGAGCATGATAAAGAAAAATCCCAATAACCCCTATTGTATTGAAGGACCAACAGATATTTTAGCAGCAGATATTTCAAAACTGCAGCAGATAAAAACTAAAACCATTTGCATAGCCAGATACCACTAAGACTTGTATTTTGGTTCACCTGATCCTTTAATGTGGCCATCTATCTGGTGCAGAATCATAAAAAACCACTGATATTGTCCATACTCATGGCTTGTTTGCTCACACTTTCCATGGTGACAAAGCCAATCAGGTCAGTTCAAATCAAAAGTCATTGCACTGTGACACCAGTGACACATTTCACACATTTATATTTCTCACATATTGAAATCAAGCATGAAACTCATTCGTGTCACACTTCGGTAGGTGCTGCAGTTGCAAGTTTGGCAATGATGAATTCATTTAAATAGACTTTTGACAGACTTCAAATACTCCACAACCCTACTGCAGGTCAGCCTTACTTTTTCTGTCGGTCCCCGTTATGACACGGCTCAAGAAGTCACAACAAAAAGGAAACACACCATGTCCAAGTTTTAACAACAGTGGTGTAAGGTGTTCATGAGTTGTAAGTGTGTGTGAGTGTGTGTGTGTGTGTGTGTGTGTGTGTGTGTGTGTGTGTGTGTGTGTGTGTGTGTGTGTGTGTGTGTGTGTGTGTGTTGTAAAGTGCAAAATAAAGCAAAAAGGAAACAAAAGCATCATAACCAAACCAAATGGGTGCCTGCGGGGAGGAGCAGAGAGAGCAGCGACAGAGAGCCAGAGAGCGTCAGTGAGCTGCAGCAGTGGCTTAAGTAACCTGGGAACACTGGGCCTAGGTGTTCCGGTTCACTCCAATCAGTCACCTGCAGGGCGAGGAGAGACACAGGTTAGTAACAGATCGAAACCCCAGAAGACCCCAGGGGACATCACAACCTCTCACTGCTACGGAGGGTGACAACATGCAGGAAGTTGCAGATCTCAGCTTTAAGCTAACTTACAGCTTCACTCATAGATGGTATGGCTTTCACCTCCATGTATACATCCCAGCAATATATATGGATGACAATCAAGTGCCAACATAAATTGGTTTATTCAATTAGAGTTTGGACATATAAATGTTGCGGTAGTGGCATATATTCAGTTTACTTACAGGCTGCCTCACAGTAAATTGCTTCCTCACTCTATTAATTTCTGATTTGTTAATAAAAGTGAATCTCCGGTCATTTAATGAACAACAGAATCAGAAATCATCATTAAACTGAGACACACAGAAGACAAGAATTAGATTGTCTGATCCAATAACCTTTTATTCTCTGTTTATCTCTCCCGACCCCCCTCACCCCTTCCAGTCCGTACCATGTTCCCTTTCTTTGAACTTCTTTCTCATATTGTTTTTTTCTTTCATCTCTCTTTCTCTCAAGCTATTGGAGGAATGCCAAATTCTTCAGAGGCCAGATATGAGGAGCTTTACGTTCCACTCTGCTCTGCCATGTCGAGGTGGACAGGTTAGACAGGCGGGTGGAGGCACGTGACTCTTCTGGTGACAGATGGGAACAAGACCCAGACGAATCCACCTCTGCCCCCACACCCTCCAATTCCAGCTTGGCCTAAAGGATTTCAGTTTCTCATGCTCTCACTTTCTCATCCCTCCTTGCCATAACTGTCATACCACACTGTAACCATGCCATGGTGTGCCGTGCTATACATGCTTTTGTAGCTCTTGTGTACAGTAGCAAATATTGTCTGTGGCTTGATGTATTGTTCTGCTCATATGTTTATATTCTTACTTTCTTTCATCAAACAGATAGAATCCTCACTGTTTCCTAGTCAATTATTCTTAGTCAGCATAGTTACTGCTAATGCAGACGGAATATGTGACACAACTGCAGTGTCATACTGAAAGCTTTCCAGTGGAAAACCACAGGTCAGAAAGACTTTTATTGTGAAGCAGCTACAGGAAATGCAGCTGCAGTTGTCACAGATGGTGGCGCCAACTGCTATCCTTTGCTAAAAATTGGACTACATAGCAAAACAGGAACATTTATTGCTTTTATCTGTCAGCAGATAGAGGCGTGTTTGGAACTGCCACTTTTACATGGTTAAAGGTGCCATGTGGAGTTTTCTTGTAAACAAACAAAAGTTATGTTCACATTCACTGCTTCTCACCAAAACTCACTGCGTGTATCCTTGTGATCCAAAAATGTGTTGAGTCCATTTCCTCCCTCATAAAACATGAACAAAACTTAACAAAAAGTATTTTAAATCATGCATTATTTACATCTGTGTTCACTAGCTTGCAGTCTTTTTCTCTGCCTTTGGCACATTGCAACCACCTGTAGATCAGTGGAGTAATGTGAAACAATTGATAGGACTTTGTACCCTGTCACCCATGTCTTCGTGCTTGTGCATGAGGAAAACAGAACGGGGACCAACTCATAAAAAAAACTAAAGGTCAGAAACTCCACAGGGAACCTTTAAGTGAAGAGCTGTAGGCAACAGGTGATTAATGAAGTTAAGCCAACCAACACCAAACGTCCAGTGCATCACCGAGGTACGCCTTTTCCCATGCTGTCGTGTTTTCTGTTCACTGTTGTTCACTGCAGGGCTTACAACAGTTATTGCAACTGTAACTTCCCCTTTTACTGTATATCAAGTATGCACACAAATGTGAATACTTAATACTAATACATTTTACACACTGCATGAGTAGTTTATTTTGTGCTTCTGAGTTTGTGTGACTGTAAAAAGTCACACAAAGAGTTTTGTGTTTTTGCTGTATTTTTTTGGTTTTACATGGTTAATGCAGGTTGTTCATAAATTTGGTTTTGCTAGATTATTTCGGGAAAGCAAGCTAAAAAAAAAACATACACGCTCACACTAAGCTATGTCCCTTTCACCCTTGGGTTGTGAACTATGTAGACACATATACTCACACACACACATACAAAGTACAATCCCATTTAATCACATGAATCCTGACTGGGAGCATTCCTGTCGCACAAAGTTAGTACGATTTGCTTATTAGAGCAAACAATGGTATCTGTCAATTTCATTTTCATAAGCTGAAAGATTACAGAGCGATGTGCTGATCCTCTGTATCCAGTCCAGCGCACTGCAATTCTTCTCCTTTCCCACGGCTGACAGGCACCTTGTTGTATGTGAATTTAGCAACCTGATTTGTCAGATGGTTACAAACCCACAGATCTTCCCCATCAAGCAGAGCTGAACATGCTTTATTGACTGCTACATAAACTATTTTGATGCACGTGTACTGCTGAAAGACTATAATAGCATGCGGTTAGTATAAAGCCACAGAGGACGATTGTTGGTATTGTTTACAGGTACTTTGCTCTCAGCTGGCCCCCATGTGGTGTCATTATTCACATTAAAGAACACCCTCTCAGATATTATTGCTATAGTATTACAGAGCAGTCTCTGTTCAGACTTCCATTTTAATAACCTGATACACCTGAAAGACTGCATTGTTGTCATTCAGAATTATATGTTGATTCAGCGTAGTGAACCCAATGACTGTACCTGAGAAATGATTAATGACACACATCTGCACAAATGTGCACAAAGTGTAAGCCGTGCTCATATACTGTACAAGTGGTGAGGCACACAAAAACATACACAAGTGCTTATACAATTTATTGACAAAAATCAGACAAAAATCCTTTTATCTGTGGTATAAAGCACGCATACTTGCAAAATATTCCATCCATTTTACTCATAAACCTTAAAAACCACACAAGTCACACACACATACAGTATGAAAAATCACACATGCACACACAAATAAGCCAGTTACACCGCTCACTTGCATTTAGAAAATATTCATGAATATGAAAAGCCATATTTATGAGTGGACGTTTGCCGCAGGGCCGGATTACTGTTGCATTGTTTTTATGAAAATCCTGTAGATGCACCTGCATTGTATTTACTTGCTTTTGTGTGTCTTCAAAAGTATGTTCATGTGCATGAAAAGGATTTTGTGAGCTTGTTTGTGCAGTGTGTCTAATTTGGTTTGTGTGTGTGTGTGTATGTGTGTGTTTCCAGGTGGAGGAAAGAGGGGGCAGTTTGCAGCAGGGGACCGGAGAATGAAATGAAGGAAACGGGAAGGAAATGACGAAGGCTTGCTATGTGAAACCGCAAAACCACACTCTCCCTTTGTCGTCCTGTATGGAAACTTGGACACACACACACACACACACAGCCTGTTGTTGTTGTGACTGTGATGAAAACTATGGTACACAGGATCTGAGACACAGGATAAACACTGAACTTGGAGAATAGAAAGAGACAGAGGACGGAGAGAAAGGGGGGAGGGAAAAAAGTTAGATTGTACATTAAAAAGACAACCTGACTACAGAGGAAATTATCCTAAAAATTTAGAAATCCAGAAATCTCATAACAGCTGATAACTTCAATAATTTTTCCTTTTAATTTGCGCCAGCAATCATTTTTGTCAGAGTCAGCGCCCTATTTTTCAAACGGCTGTCATCTCTTTTTGGAATTAAGCTATTGAAAGAGACGTTTTTGAGTGGGAGCAGGAAAATCACGAACAAATAAAACGATTATTGTACATTTGACGGCTTAGCCAAACAAGCCAAACAAAGCATTTATGCACATTTATTTAAGAGTGAGACAGTATAGGACGCCAGTTCTTCCAGGCTGACAACCCACAGGGGTGACACAAACACCATTGTCGCAACCACAACATGACAGAATCAAACAGGCCAATATGGAGGATATTTCCTGCTGTTTGTTTTAACCATCCTAGAGTACCATATCAGCATGTCCACCACATCAGAGCAGTTCATACATTACCAGCTAAAATATAAATCACAAAAAAATCCATTGATTTAAGAATATTTCCCCTTGGCCTTAACATTCAGGTGCTCTGGGGCAAACATGATTCATCTGCAAAGACCGACACAAAAACAAGAAAGGAATGTCAAAGGAAGGTCAGAGGCCACTGCAAGAATGCCATTGGCATGTTTGTTATCACATATTTGCACACAAATGCGCATAACTCTGTGTATGTGTAAGCACACATACACACACTTTTAAGGCTCTGAAGAAATCTGGGGTTGTTTTTGAACAATCTCATCTTTCTGCTCAGTAATGTTGTTTTGATTTAGGTTGTCTCTTCTGTGAAAAATTGCCTCCAGAATGAGTTTTCTTCATTCCTGTAACAGAGAAAAACAATGTTTCCACCTTGGCCTTATTAGCATTTCATATTTGATACAGAGGTGACATCTTGTTTTAGTTTGTGTGTGTGTGTGTGTGTGTGTGTGTGTGTGTGTGTGTGTGTGATATCAGAATTGCATTTGTCTCTCATTTTCTGTGGGCTATGTGCTGTGTTGGAATTCACTTGTATCCTGTGCTTGACCAGCATGCATGTTTGCTTTTATGTCTTCTTGAGTCAGTTTGCGTGTGTGTGTGTGTGTGTGTGTGTATGTTAGGACGAAATTACATGTTTGGGTGTGGCATAATTCAGATGCAATACACTACATTCTGTGGTAAATTGGTAGTACATTTTGTAGCATGTGAGTATTTGATATTTGGCACCAAATAAAAACCCAAGTCTGATAAACTAAAGGCAACTCAGGGAATTTTGAATGTATACATAGATATAAACTAACTCAGTCGGAGAGAGATTCCCAATGATATCTGCTGGGTTTCATTTCGAATTCTGCAACATAAATCTCATAATCTGATCTGTTCATATAAAGACAAATCTGCTCTCTGCCACTGGTTGATATAACACAACCCCACCCATTTCATCAAAATTTGCTGGTCTAAGCATACAGTATAAGGTAGCTCTTTCACAGGAAAAGTCCCCTGGCACAGGAAGTGATGTGTTTTATGTTCTTGGCAGGATCAGCAGGGAGATAAAATGAGGAAAAGGTTTGTGGTTGGCATGAGTTGTGATAGCAACCCAGACTAAACTCAAACTTCAGTGAAGAAACATGCAAACTGCAGTAATTGAAATCAATGTTAAGCTGCAAACACAAAATCTCAAATCTCTCTCATGCACTGCCACTTTAACGTCCACTTTCAGGTAAGCCAGGCAACAAAGTGGGCATAGCAACAGCCAAGGGCGCTGAACATTTCCTAGATGGCTCATGAGACCTGGTGACATGCTAATTCCATGGATACAGCAATGTAGGGGTGGGGGGTAGGGGGAGTGAGATTACAGTCTAGCGGTGGAAGTCCAGCAAGGTTGCTCTGTTGTTTCCTGGAGCTCATGGCCTGTGTCTTAAGAGGCTTTAAGAAGCTTGGAAGAGATGAGCTGCCATCTGGCTAAATCCCAAACAGCCAGCCACACATGGTTGGGAAAATGTTGACACCGCTGATGTGGTGTGGTGTGGTGCAGCACAGAGCTGCTGGTGACTTGATTTTCTACCTCTATATGTATATATATACACCACATCAGCAGTGTCAACATTTTATATATATATATATATAGATAGATAGATAGATAGATAGATAGATAGATAGATAGATAGATAGATAGATAGATAGATAAAGTAATATAGATGTAACACTTTAAGAATTTTGAAAACACATTCACCTGAGTTGTTAAAATTTGAATAAACTCACTGACACTGTGTGAAGTAATTCTTGTTCAGTCAGCTCTAGACTATGATAATTAACTGTTAATTTTGCTGTGCAGCCTTGCCCTCTTCCAACAATAGAAGAACAAACAAAATAATAGTTTGAAGATTAAAATAGTTATTTAGCATCAGAGTTCACTGGTCTTTTGAGGAAGTATTACATGCCTTAGGGCAGGTGCAAGCTGAAACGGCTGAAAACTTGATCACAGTGACACACTCTTTAATAAATTTCTCTCCGTCACTAAACTTTCCTGCTCTGTTATGTTTATAACTAAGACAAAAGTAACTGTTCCCATCACAGGTGTCACCATAAATATTCAGCAGGTGCAGTCCACTATAATGTTTCTATCTTGCATCGTCCATTTTTTGTACCTCAGCAGTGGTTTGGTTTTGCAGCATGACTGCGGTTGTTTACAGTTTCACAAACCACATCTGTGTCAAGTAAGCTACAGTACAATCCCTGCAGGGAGGGAACATGCTGGCACGCAGCCTTCACCCTACCAGTCCGCTCAGGTCTGTTGAAGGCCTTCACTGTTTACAAGGTTTACTCTATCTATCTCTGTTTAAGCCCTTTCATCAGTGTTTAGATATGGAAATGACAGCTCTCCTGTTTTAAATATTTATATATGTAGTTAAGTTGCCACCACACTGTCAGTTGTTGTCCTGTCAGTCAGTCATGCAGCCTGTGAGTCACATATCTTCTTTCTCATTGATTTTATGGCTTGATATTTTGTGATGTGACATGACTGACATGATGATCAGTCTTTAAAATCAACATCACAGACTAGACTACAGTAAAATGTGGTGTAAACACTATCAGCTGAGATTCATGTACCTACAGCAACTTCTGTTGTTTTGATTTTATTGTGAATCTAAGGAGTGGTTCTTAGACAGAGTGGCAACAGATAAACATTGTTGGGATTTCAGTGAACAAAAGGTCCTGTTTTGTTTACATTCCCCTTGCAGGGAGACACATGCTTTTGGACTGTCTGCCTAAAGCGGAGATACACAGAGCTGAATGGTGCTTTGCTCTCTTCATGCGGTTTCTTCTGATGTTCAGTTCTCAGACCTCCTGATCAAGGGAACATGGTGGAGAGGTCAATCATGGGTATCAAGAACCTCAACCATGTGAGCTGGTGACGTTAAACAATCAGGGAAAAAGGCGAGGTTAGCATTTTCCTTTCTCAGGAATCATTGGGAAAGTGCCTGTGAGCAAGGCATTCAGCTCCCAGCTGCTCTGAAGACTGTGTGTATGCAGCTCAAATGTGCTTGATAGACTGAAAAAAAGCAAATCTTCTCTCAAACCCTCTTAAGGAAACATGACGTGCAAATGTTTGTCTGATAAATAGGAAATTATACACCTAGAAGATATTTTATCCAGTACCAGAACTATAATGCGTTTTATAAAGTATTGCATTCTGCATAATGTGCAGGTAGAGAAGTTATCCTCACTGACATAAATGAGGTGGACAACATATCATAAATGCAATATAATTCAACAGCAGCACAAACTACAGCCCCTAAAACTGCCAAAAACCTCTTTAAAACCTTCATGAAGTTACATGTAGGATTTATTGCAGACCTGTTGTGTTAGACTGCATTAGTTTTAGCTAGGTGTACCTAATAAACTCGTAACTGAGTGAAATTTCATATATACTGTATTGACAACTTACCTGACACAATGTATTGTCCTGAAGTGATAAACAATACTAATTTGATGTCAAAAACAGCCTAAAACAGCCTGCTTAGTACACTTCATATTTTCCTCACAAATTAAGGGTAAAACCCCTAATATTTCTGTAAATAATATAATAATAATATATATAATAATAATATTACTTTTGACATGAGAAAACTTTAAAACTTTGAGTTTTGTGACTTTCATGTTTCCACTGAAAGATTACATGATCTACTGCAGGCTAAGAAATTTGTGGGAATTGTGCTAAAACTAGAAACAAAGACATCTTTATCAGCTCCTAACATTTTGTTTTTTTCACCTAACATTGACTACTTCTGTTTCATGTGTACAGTCTGTAAAAGTATATTGTTTATGAGGCGTAGCAGCAGTAAAATAGCATCATGTCATTTCTTTTATGACACCATTATCTTCTCATCCTGTCCACTCTGAAGATTTCAACAGACAAAAGTGCAATGTGTAAATGGGGGGGAAAACTACATTTTCCACAAGTTCAGAGGTGACTGCACCCAAACGGCCAGGCCATATATCGATTAGCTTTGAGCTGGGCTGTCAAGAGGACACCTATCCATGCATGTCAACTGATGACATGCTGGCAAAATGCAATGAATCAAATACCCGTTCAGTGAACGCAGAGACCCTGATCCTTTCTCACAGCAACAGTCTGTCGATACCAGGCGGCAGCATGTCTGTACACAATGCCCTCCATAGAATTGATCTAAATACAGTGGTCAGGACGTGTCTATCAGTGACAAGGTCTGTCTGGTACAGGTCATGCGGTCAGTGGAAAATTCAGATTTGATTATGTTAGTCTAATCAATGCCTCTGAGCTCTTGGAGTCTCTGTAAATATGTCACTGTGGTCAAGCCCAGAAGACTTTCACTGATATATGTGTAGCTCAAAACACAAACACACCCAGCACAAAGTGCAGCTTTTAGAGCATGTCATGTGTTGAAACAACAGCCATTCATAAAGTGCAAAGTAGATATGTGTGACTAAGGAATTTTTATAGTGTGATCCTTCACAGTTCTAGGTTACGGTTTTCTCATTGGGGATATATTTGTATTTCGCTCCTCAGATATAGTACTGGTGTTCCAAGCCTTCCTGTCAGCAGATAAAAGCACCTACAAACACTCACAGGTACAAACAGAAACATGTGCATCCCATGGGACGAGCTTGAGAAGTAACATGTTGGACTTGCATCTGTTTCCTCTCTGTATTTGAAAAAGGAAAATTACACATGTGGATTTCATCATAGTTTCCTCACATTTGGACAAGTCTGAAAAGTAGGCCATGCTATCTGGTGAATAAAGTTGCTCAAAACCTACTCTCACTTTGCTCTTGCTGCTGAACAAAAAAAGCAAAGAAAAGCATTATGGGTGCATGAATGCGCCTCAGGACTCCCTCCTACACAGAACTTGCTGATGGATATCTCATTAAAAACACTAAAAAGCCTCATGATGGGATCTCATTTTGGATTCTGCATTCTCCTCAGACAGCCTGTCTGTCTGAGGGTCACCCCATGATTTTCTCTCTCTCCTCTGTTATTATTCCATTTCCTCCCTGTGAACGGAAAGCCCGAAATAACCCTGCTGAAATCTATGGTTCTCTGGGGGCAAAGCTTTTGTGTAGGAGCAAGTGGAAAACAAGAGCAGCGGTGGCTGAATGGGACACTGCGAGATCTAGAGTTTCACAGCCTCATGGGGCTCGCTCCATAGACACAGACACGGCTCATTACACGAGCAGACTGTATGGAGACCATCTGAGAAGTGTCGTGTGAGACACTCAGCATGTATGATTCACGGGGGAAATTGTAGGCTGGACTCTTGTCTGAGGCTAAATGATGGCTGAGTGCACAGTGATGAAATATTCTGTAACTACCTGCAATTGTGTATGTGGTGAACTGACAGGTTATGATCCTAGCTCAGGGTATCTCCTGATTTTAAGCCACGCTAGAGGTGGTCCAGACTGAAATATTTCACTAACTTAAGTAATGAACATGGCAAACATACTTTCTAAACATGCTGATGTTAGCATTTAGCACAAAGCACCACTGTAATACAGCTTCACAAATACGCTAGCATGCTGTAGACAAGAAGCAACTGTCATGACTTGAGACTGAAGCCAATATATCTTAAAGTGCAATGCCACCGATAGCTGCTAGATGCTGGCTCCAAGCGTCAACTTCTCTCTAGAAATATTAAGTCAACAATTTTTTTCATTATGGTTGCAAACACTCAGTTCAGGCCCTCTCATAAGTGTGCTGGTGGTCATTTTGGAAATTATTGCTCTGTTAATAAGATTTGAAGACTTATAGTAGCTTTGATGTCTGGGTGTTGATTGACAGCTGTGATCGCCAGTTCACTCACCTGCTGCCCTCCTGGGCTCCGGGACTCACACTGAGTCGGACTATTATTGCAATATTTCAGTAAGTTTAATGTTACTTGATTATGATACCTGCCCTGTTAGCACAATTCAGCTAAAGTACCTGATGTTAGCCCAAGTGTGCACCGCTCAGTGTTCCCAGTAAGCCAGCATTCGCTTCTGTCCAAGGTAGCAGGGAGTGTTTCCAAAGTGTGATAGGAAACAAGCCCGCGCTCCTTATTTGGAAAGTCTTGGCTCTAAACAGAACAGAGGACACCAACCATAAGCAGCAACTCTGGGCTTCAAACCGGATCCAATGCAAACCAATTAGTAATGTCACACCTCGCTATGACCATCTTTCCACACAGTCCATGCTGTAAACTCTTATTCTTGTTTTCACGATGAAGTTATTTTTTCATCCAAGTGGTTCATTTTAAGTTACATAACCCAATTTGTCAGCCACCGGTGCATAAAATCACTAGCGTCTATGTGGATGTGTCACAGACACAGTGCTTTTAATGGATGCACATTCTCAATAATTAATTACAGCAAGTCTGTCTTTGCCTGCTGAGTTATCTTTTCTCCACTTCAGCCAGAGTAGCACTTTAGAGGATGCAGCACACAAAATGTTTTTTGAAACAGGTGTGCATGAAAAGTCGTGCTAAAAGTCAGAGTGCATCTGCGTGCATAGACGTGCACACACAAATCCTGGAGGACAGCTGTCAGATTCAAACTAATGAGAGTTGAGGCTGGCACCATAATGGATTTCTCTCTGTCTCTCACTGTCTATCTGTCTCAGTCTCTGTCTTGCACACTCACAGCGCCCTGGTAATGTCATAGGTGGACCCTGACACTGACACTGTCTGACACTGTCTGCCTGTGAAGCACAGGATCGAAACACATCTTCTCCAAAATAAAAAAAAGGCCAACAAAGTTCACCCCGAGTTTGCCTGCAGGGTCTGCTCCACCCCTGATTCTAAGCTGTGTGTAAAATAACCCTCAACACTCGTTTTTTTTAATTGAAGAGTGTGTTAATTACACACTTTCACAACACTAATAGTAGCATCAAATTCAGCTCCTCCACACCTGCCCCCACTTGTGAGGTACTGTCTACATAAAGCATATAATTATGATCCGAGGGCATGCTGGGACTTGTTGCTCTCTGCTACTATTCTTAGAAATTGGTTTATGTTTCCACAGTAAAGAGAAGGTCACTGTCCCTCTGTGATCTGATTGAACCCTTATGACATCTCCAGTGCTGCTGGTGTAATCAGATCCAGGCACATTAACAGCTCTGGTGCTTTCCCAGCTCTCCTCATGCATTACAGATGAACAGATTTTGTTGCGTGATTTTAAAATGAAGCTGTGTGCATGTCTGGCACTGGCGATGATCTGGTACAGCAATGGCCCACGGTGCCGTTCCACTTACAGATAATTAGGAACTTCTGCTCTTCTACTTCTGTGTCAAGCCAGGCTCTGACCGCCAGGTTCATTCTTTTTTATTCAAAAATGTTTCCTTTTTTATGGCTGAGCATATTAAAGATTCTGATCAGAGCAATTCTCTCAGTGAATTATATTGTGATTAATTTTGATAGAGTTTTTTATGTGTTGACAAGGTGTCATTGCAGAAAACAATAAGTGGCAGGTATCCAGAATACTTATTGAACCCTGTGGTAGTAATATAAAGCAAATTGTTGCTTTATACTTTATATACACAACAGCAGCAGAGCTAAATAATTAATCAACAACTATTTATTTCAATGATTTGCTGCTTTTCTTTGTAATATATAATGGTAAATGTAATATTTGGGGTGTTTTTGATGGTTGTTTGGACAAGAAATCAGCTTGGGCAATCACCTTAGGAATATTTTCACAGTTTATATGTATTGTATGGGCCAAAAGGCTCAATGAAGGAATAATTGGCAGATTATAAAAAATAATCATTAGTTGCAGCCTTAAACAGCAGGTTTGTCATCATCTCAGTTCACATGTTGGGATGTTCTAAGAGTTGAGGCTTCAACTATGAGCCACAACATCCTTATTTTGAGTCCAGCTGAGGGCCTTTGTTGCCTGGAGCTCACCATCTCTCTCTCGCCTCATTTCCTGTCATTTCACTACTGTTGACTTGATAATAAAGGTATAAAATGCCCATAAAATTGCTCTTTTAAGTTAGTTCAGACAATGTATGTTTTGATACCTTTAAACTTTTGAAACCCTGAAAAGACACTTCTTTTTTTTTTTTAAATGCATGATTATCTGTCACAGAAAAAAATTGCTTTCTTCTGTCCTGAATAACAATTTAGTTATAAAGATGGGCAGGCATTAAAAACCAACTGCAACATACTCCACTTCTTTGATTGACACTGAATGTGTAGCCTCTTTCCCTGTGACTCATACATGGATTACAGTAGGTTAAGCAAACATTTGTTCAAGGGAAATGCGAACGCGACGTGTGAATGTCAAAACGCCTCTTTTCATTCTCTCTTATCAATCAGGAACTCCACTCTCTTCCTTGGCAGCTTGAAACGTGTTCTACAACCGCTTGTTGTCAACAAACACCATCAAACCTTTAATTGTATGAATAGGCTGGCTGCACATGTGTCTGATATCCAGGAAAGCCTGGGAGATTGTGAGAACACGATTGCTTTTGCAGCGGTGGGACACAAGAGAGGCCACATGAGAATGTAGGTCAGGGAGAAAGATTCGACTAAAAATTGGAACAGCAGACAAATGGCCTGTTCCTCTCTTTATGTTTGTGTGTTAGGAGCACTGGCTATCTGTGTCACTAATTACATTAAGCTGGGCACATGTTGATGATGTCATACTGTCTTCACAGTAAGTAAGAGTGGCTTCTGTGAGGCTGCAGCTGTTGTAGGCAGGCCATCAAACTGCATGAGGAAGAGAAACTAAAAGTGTGATTTTTTTGCGCTCTGTTGCTATTTCAACTCACATGCACAATTTCCACATACCGTAGGAAGACACAAATATAGCAACAATCTCAATTTAGCATGTCTGTACGCCTCTTGAAAGCACATCAATTCATAATGAGCCGCTGTGAAGCCTTTCATAGGACCAACCACCGGCTGAAATACATTAACCTTCTGTCTCTGAATCCATGGTGGGATTTTTTTGTTTTTGTTTTCAGTGAATACCTCAGCATGGCCGATGGGATCGTGTCAGCTGGTGAACACACAGTCTGTCCAGATAAGAATCCCCATATCCACCTCTGGGTAGCCTGTTTTCTCCCTCCTCATGTCTTATTCAGCCCTGTATGTGTGCAGCATTGGTTCTAGTGGTGTTAGTGAGAATACGCCCGGCTCTGGAGGAGCATCTCTGCATGCTGTAGGGCTCCAGGGTACAGCCCTGGCAGACAGGCGCGCAGAGCTAATGGCTTAATGCATCAATATCTGTGTGTTTGAGTTGTTACTGTTATTTCAGTCTGGGGCCAAATGAACGGCAACTGGAACTGTGTGGCGTTTTGTGTAGGCCTGTGTCTGTCTGTGAAAAGGAAGTGACAGAGACAGTGACAGTGACATGTCTTCCGCATTTAGAGCAATGTGAGAAGTGGTGTCACTGTTGCCAAGTCACATCCCTCACTGACCACAGGCCACATGTGCTGGAATGAGAAGTGATTGTGACTGTCTCCTTGCCGATGCAGTATATATCAGATATTAAGCGTAATGTACTGGCATTTAAAAGAAGGAACTAATCTAATCTTTTATCAAGGTCAAATTCAATTATGAACTGATAATTTCCGATAAGTTGAACTGCACAAAGGAAGTATATCCAATTCATTTTGTCAAACTAGACACATAACACTACTAATTAATGGGGCAAACATATACCTGCTGGTTATAATATATGATTTCAGACTCATACTAATACATTGTAGATTTACAGTACTTCTTTTAACTCTTAAGATATTTTCTGTAGCTTACAATCAAAGGAGGACAGACGTAATAGCAAATAAAAAGCCATCAGTATCTTATTAAGGGAGCTCTGGCGCTTCTGCTTCCTTGTCATTAAGAGCCATGTGATGTTCTAACTGCTTGCGCTTGTGGTGACGTCCTCCTGTGTGGCCTTCCTTCCCCTGAGGCCAGCAAGAATGAATGAGCCTTCAGTACCCTAACTAAATAAGTTCAACTACAGCCTGTTCCCTAGAAGCAATTTGGTGAAAGGACATAAGCATCCGTCCAAGACTACTGAATGAAATGCATATTTAAAAGCAGCATAGATACTACAGTGATAACACTGATAATGCTTATAGCCTACAGTTGTAAAATGTAGTCTCTGTCTGTGACTTTTTTCTCAGTAGTGTAAATCTGACCTCAATTTGAGAAAGGTAAGTCCCTGCTCATACTGAAGGAAGACATGGCCTACTTGTTTTCCAACACAAATATACACATACATAATGAACTATGACACATTCATATCACTTCCTTTTTTTTTATTGATAATGAGGTTCCTGTGAGGTTCACATAACAAACCACATTTTTTATTCTTTAAAAAATAACATATTTATACTTAAAACATCTTACTTTACATCTTAATACATAAAGGTGTTGTTTCTTTTGCACAGCAAAGATATGACATTTATGTTTCAGACAACATACCAACAGACATTATGTACATGGTAATCAACATAATACTTGAATGAATTCCACAACAGTGCAAAAAATAAAATAATTGAACAGGCTGTCACAAAAGCGCCCTGACATGAACATTAAAGGGTGCCTGATTAGGCCCATTGAACCACTTATGAAAAAAAAACGAGACGTGCTTTAAAAACAGAGTGTTTTTTTTTTTATCATGATGGACATTTTTCAACAGAAAAATGCCATTTTCACGAGAGAAAAAAAGGTAGGTAAACAAGCTTGAGGCTACAACAAATCCTCTTAAATAAAAGAGATGGAATTAGTGCTGTGCGTCCTAAGGCGCACTGGGGTTTTGTCGGTTCAACCAGCCATCTCTCAAATGGGCATGCACTTGTTTTCCAATTTTTTATGGGTGTATACAATCCTAAAATATAATTCTGTAGCTAACTTGTGCTGGTTATTGTCCCAGAATCTCTGAGGATCTTTTCTGGATCCTTTAAATTAGTCATGGAGGCACAAATTAGAAAAACACTCCAGCACAAGGTTGACGAAAGAGGAAATGTTTTTTTGTGGAGACATCATAGCTCAACAAAACAATGAGTCAGAGGAGCACAGAAATGCCTAATTATTCAGGCAATTTCCTGCACCTTCACCTCTTCAAACCCATTAGTGAGCAGAGGGGGCTCCTGGTTGCTCTCTATGGAGGATTCACTCCCCGTGCTCTCTCCAGAGAGAAGTCTGGTGACTCTGAGGTCAGCTTTCAGTGTCTGCACATCGTTTCCTATGCTCATCTCCCCCAAGTCATTAATAATCTGAGTCAACTCCTGTTTACCATTAGTAACACAATCATCGTCCGTGTCCAGAATGTCCTCACATTCGAAGTGCATCGCTTTCTCCTCCTCCTCCTCCCCGACCAAGTCCTCCGTGATGGAGCCCAGCTTGGGCGCGCTCCGGCTGCGCTCCACCGGGGGTTTGTAGTAACACTGTCCGTTCAGGAGCTTCCTGAGGGGAACCAACGGGATGGTTTGTTCCCCTATTAGCTGTTGCTGTTGGTGTCTGGCATCGTCCCTCCGTTTTAGTCTTTTGAACTCAGCCAGGGCTGTTGCTGAGGTCTGGTACAGCAGCAGTGCCATGGCCTTTGCCTTCTCCGGCTTGGACACCAGCACTGCGTGGCAGCGCAGCATCACGGCCTTGTGCTTCATCTCGTGCCTGTAAATCCAAGCGAAAATCTTGGGTAGCCTCGGGTCCGCGACGCAGTAAGTTATCCGGTGCAGCAAGTACAAGTGTCCCGGCCGCCTGGCCTTATCGTCCACATGCACCATCCGGATCCCCTGCGAGCTGACCGTCAGCCTCATCTTGGTGCCGTTCTTGCCCATTTCGCTCTTTCCCCAGATCTTGCTCACCGCCACGTCCGTGCAGCCGTCACCTTTGGACTGGATGGTGGTGGCATTCCCCAGGTAAAGCACCGTGTATGTAGGGTCCTCGCTGGTGATCTTCACCTTTTTCCTCTTTGACTTGAACATGCTGCCCACCCTGTTGAGTGCGCTCTCGGGGCAGGACTTCGCGAAGGAGGTGAGCGCAGAATAGTTGAGACTCACCGCATAGCCCTTCTGCTTGGACTGCTTATCTTCCTCTATCAGGTCAAACTTATTCTTCTTCCAAGGCAGCATTTTATCGCTGTCAACAGGAACAAAGTCTACTGAGAGAGAAAGAAAAAAAACTTTTTATTACTACTAAATTCTACAAGTGTTTACTGTCAGGTCATTTATGAGCTACTCTATGAGAACTGAACGCAAAGACACCGTACTTCATCTGTGCATCCTCTGGAGTGCTCTTGTCCATTGTGGTGTCCCACAGCCTGAATCTTTGTGGTACAGATTACAGTCTACTGAAGGGGGAACGAACCTCGAGGTTTATATACTGGGAAAAACCATTTCAGTGTGACTGTAGGGGGGACTGAACCAAATGAAAATAGTCGTATACATTTGGGTTGACTGCGTTCATTAATACAAAACTCTCACGTTTGCTTGCTTGTTTTCAAATGACTGCAGCATCATTTTGAACATATGTAAGATTAATTATTTGGAAATAAATTAAAGTACAGACACAAACACTGAATTATTAGTTTAATGCAACAATTACACAGTAACATTTAATAACATCATACAGTTTCTTACAAAAGATGACTGGAATGTTATTACATTTTATATTTTACATACAGAAATCATTTTAAAATCTTACTACACAAGCAGTTACTTTCTGCTGGGATATTATAACCAGGTTATCATATCTTATCAATGATATAATGATAAGATATGAAATTTTCATTATAAAGTCACTGCTGAGCCCAAGCAGACAACATTTCTATATTAAAATATCCATGATTTTTCTTAAGCATCAATAGGCTGCCACATTCCCACCACAAACCAAAATCATGTTTTCTTTGTTAAATGTGTTCACTTTGTTTCTCACAGTTTTTTAAGTTAGATTTGACAGAAGTAATCTTCCCTTTAATGTGTTACTAAAGAATTTTTTCGAAATTAGAAGCGTGGCGTGCTGTCATGAAATTAAATCAACATCAGCAGTCACATCTGAGGGCAGCACAGACTTCCAGGAAGATTTTTTCATCTTAACTTTTGCTATTTTCTTGCTATGTTATGTTATATGTTTTAATGTTATAGCACTTTGAGATTCGCTGTGAAAGAGAAGTCCAGTACAAAATAAATGCATTATTGTTGATAGTGATGATGATGACGTTATTGTTATTGTTATTGTTATCATCATCATCATCACCACCATCATCATCATCATCATCATCATCATTATCATCATTATTATCATTATTATCATTATTATTATTATTATTAGCCTCCTTATAGAATGTTCGCGGGACAACGTGTGGTCTGAATTAAATGCGTTTGTCTTTCGAGAAATAGGGAGTACGGACTACAGAATATAGTAGTCAGACTATGTCAATTCATCATATTCATGAATGTGGGGTGAGGATAGCAGGGTAACCCTCATGTTGCTTTATGCTGCCATCTTTTGGTTCACATCAGAAGTGCGTTTTGTGATCGTGGAGAAAGATTTACTTGTTACTTTGCGCAATATGAAGCTTTAATTTATTATGTATAATCTATTAGCAATAAATTAATGAGAAGTGTATTTATATGTAGCCTATTTTATTAATGACTGTAAAATGCGCTACGCCTGCGGAACTAATGTTGGTATAGTCCCATTTTCTTCAGGGCACATTTGACAGCTGGACAAATAAGTGGACTGTTCCATAGCTGCGTTACTGAAGATGCTTATAACAAACGAGTTATCACCACAAGGCTTTCAAGGATGAAGTATTTTTATATTTAATATACGAAATAACTATTTAAATGTAATATGTTCAGAGTCGCTGAGGCATAACTGTCGGAATACGTCACTGACTTGGTTTGTTCCACTTCCGCTTCTTACGACAACAACGTAACGTAGTGCCATGGATACTTAGTGCACATGGGTCACAGTTGTTGCTGACATTTCTCGCATTTGCAGTTTTCAGTTTGATATTTCTACGGTGTTTTGTGTGAAGCGACAACAACAGAAGTTGGTATGGGTAAGAAGAAGGCAGGCGGAGGGGGCGGACTGGGCAGATCTCTGATAAAGGAGAGACTCCAGGCTGGCCGAGGCAACAAGAGGGGCGACTCCTGGGTATGACATGGCAACAACTAATAATGTCGTAGAAGTGATTATATCTCGCTAAATGATGACATTTTATGAAGTCTAATTTGTTGTGGCAATGTTTGAGATACCAAACGACTCCTTCATTACATGTAGGATCCGGCAAAGTTCAATGTTTTACATGTCAGTTACTGTCGCCAAACTTCATTAGAAACATGTTATTTTTTGTTTTTTTGCTTACGTAACGTAAGAAAGTACATTAACTAATACCTTGGGTAAATTCGCCATGGAGACACATGATCCAGGAGTTTGTTATTTTTCATATTGTTGGATTTTTAGAATCGGATCATTGGACTTCCTACGGTCCTATTATCCACGTGTGTTTTGATGCAAGGCACTTATGGTAATACAATCACTTAAAAGCTATGTGGGTGGAACACACTACAATTACAGTGTGTACTCATGATTGACACTTTGTCTTCTGGAGATGCACACTTTGTAGTAGTCACTGCACACTAATGTGGTACGTGATAAGTTTAGACCTAATTTGACTTTTGTTTTACACTTACAGCTCCACACCAGCGAGCTGAGTGATGGCTATGACTGGGGACGGCTGAACCTGCAGTCAGTGACAGAACAGAGTTCCATGGACGACTTTCTGGCCACTGCTGAATTGGCAGGAACAGAGTTTGTAGCTGGTAGGTGATACTTATTTTAATTCTTGTTTAATACTTGGGTTGTGCTTACTTAACTCAGGAGTTGCAGGCAGTGTGTTGTATGCACGGGTCTATCTACTCTGCTTCCTAGGAATGAAGCTCATGCCTCTAATGTAATTATCTGTCTGGGTCACAGTGTGCTGGTCCATTCCTGCTTAAAGGAACATAATCAATTCTTATAAATAAAGAATTAAGTTGGTAACTAAGTTATAAATATGTTTGAATTTGGGCATCGGCTTTTGAGAGTCTTTGAATACCTTTTTGTTGTTGTTGTTGTGTTACTGCATCTTTTTCATCTGTAATTACTGCTCTCTGTTTCTTTTTTTTTCTCTCAGAGAAACTCAACATCAGGTTTGTGCCAGCAGAAGCTAGAGCAGGCATATTAACAGCTGAGGAGAAAAACAGGCTAAAAAGGCTGCATGAAGACAACAAGCATTTCCTCAAAATTCCTCGACGGTAAGTTGAACAGATTTAGTTAATTTACTGACATATAAGTATATTTTGCATTTTTAGATGTTGTTATGTCTCTACTTGTTTTCAGCCCCCACTGGGATGAAAGCACCAGTCCAGAGGCTCTTCAGCAGGCAGAAAAAGACAACTTCCTGGAGTGGAGACGAGAGCTTGCACAGTGTGTAATATTCTGTATCCATATAGTTTATTGTACACCCATTTTGGATTATCTGTGTCAGTAATCTAACTATTAAGTGTTACTTTTAAAGGCTTGAAGAAGAACAGAAGTTAATTCTCACACCATTTGAGAGGAATCTTGAGTTCTGGAGACAGCTGTGGAGAGTCATCGAGAGGAGGTAGATACTGCTGCCTGTTCATACATGTGTTTAATGAGCAATGTGTTCTTCTTATGTGATGCTTAAAGTAAAACCGTTTGTTTTCTTGTAGCGACGTCGTTGTTCAAATTGTCGATGCCAGAAATCCTTTGCTGTTCAGATGTCCTGACCTGGTAAGAACATTTATTTTTAATGGTTGCAGAGTTAGTTCAGTGGGGAATGCAGCGTGTGTTACCGCTTATAACTAGCAGAAATACTGAAGTCAAGGTGAGCTTCACTTCTGTTCTGTTTATTAAAGTTCTTTTTTCCCCGTTGTGTGCTGTAAGGAGTTGTATGTAAAGGAGGTGTCGGAGAATAAGGTCAACATCCTGCTGGTGAACAAGGCCGACCTGCTGACCAGGGAGCAGAGGCGAGCCTGGGCCAAACACTTTGAGAAAGAGGGGCTAAGGGCAGTTTTCTGGTCTGCGCTGGCTGAAAGCAATAGACTGGATGCAGAGGAAAAGGTGAGACAGTGGAGCTTTAATGATGAGCTGTATATAAAAACGTCATAATTATGACAATAATATAATAATAATGCATTTGCATTCCGAGGAGCAGATAACTGCTGGGGCTCACATCGTAATTTGAAAGGGGTTTCGGGATGCTTATGAATAGTCACACTCTTCAGCATCCTCAGACTTACTGTTGCCTTTAAACACAGTATTTAAAGTGGTAAACTTCTCTTCCCATAGGGCATGGAAGTGGAGGATCCAGAGTGTGGAGAGAGTGACCCAGAAGAGATGGAGCAGCCAGACAATGAAGAATTGAGCCAAAAGGGGGCAGATGGAGAGGAGAAGGAGGAGGAAGAAGAAGAAGAGGGAGAGGATAGTGGTACAGAGGAAGAGGAGCAGGAAGAGATAACCGTAGATGAGGAGGAGTGGTTTACCTGCTCAGAAGATGAGGGGGGAGAAGAGAAAGGGACTGTTGGTTCATCTAATGAATCCTCCTTCCACAACTCCAGTCGGCTGCTGCACAAGGATGAATTGCTGGCGATGTTTAAGGCGGTTCACAGTGGACCCAGGTGTAAAGAAGACCAACTGACAGTGGGGCTGGTGGGTAAAAATGTATTGCTTACTTGCTGTGTGTGTACAGTAGTCATATATACGAATGCTTCATCCAAGAATGCTGCTGTTCTCACCATAGCTGTGACAAAAAGCTTTCTGAATGGTGCGGAACGTAGCGTCTTATATGGAAAATATACTCTGTTCTTGCATTGTTCTAACAGAAAAAAAGCCTCGACATAAACTAAACTATCCTTTTTCATCATGTATGGACACAACAGGTCGGGTATCCTAACGTGGGGAAGAGTTCCACCATCAACACCATTTTACGGAACAAGAAAGTGTCTGTTTCAGCCACTCCTGGACACACTAAGCACTTTCAGGTACAGGACGGCTCTCCTAAACTCTCCACGTGAATTCAAGTCATGCTTTCCATCAGCAGAAAGACAAATGTGTGATTGATTTTTGCCTTTTCTTTTCATGTATCTCAGACTCTGTATGTGGAGCCAGGCCTGTGCCTTTGCGACTGCCCCGGGCTGGTCATGCCTTCCTTTGTTTCTACCAAAGCTGAGATGATCTGCTCTGGGATCCTGCCCATTGACCAGATGAGAGACCACGTACCAGCAGCCTCTCTGATATCCTTTATATGTCAATTAAAAATGTTTTGCTTGCATTTTGCAGGTTCTTTACATTATTAATTAAATTGTAACTTTGTAATAGCTTCCTTTTTTTAAGGAAAAACTGCTAATCACCTTTAAAGGTGCTTTGTGACATTAATAAGTCATTATTGAATACATTTTGAGAAAGTGGATTATGTGGATTTATAGGAAATGTGGTCCTAAGTTTAAAAACACAAGATATAAGTCTTTGTCTGGGGTGTTTTAATGAACACCTTACCTTATCAATCCTGACAGGGGTCTATTTTATTTTACAGTAATTATACCAAACATCCAAAATTAATTTAAAATGGATATGTTGATGTTTTTACCCAGAATTTAAAATTTTTACACCATAAAGCTCACAGTTACCAGGTTTAAGCTTTGGATGGTGATCGCAGTTAAGCCCTTAACAGATTTTTTTAAGTATGTCAAACAATCCCTCGGGACGTATTAGAAGGCACCTACGGCATCAACATCATCCGACCACGAGAGGACGAAGACCCCGACAGGCCCCCCACCTCTGAGGAGCTGCTGATGGCTTACGGATGTGAGACTATCAGACATTGATAGTTTTTCTACAAAAAATAAATAAAATAAAAAGATTTACTTGCAAGTGTGCAACTTTCATTGGCTTTTATTTGGTATTTGGACCATCTCTTGTTTCTCTGTGTTTGTAAAGCTCCGTGCTTTTAGATACAAGCTGTATAGAGTTTATCATCTTGTGTTTTCCTGTTTTTCAGATATGAGAGGCTTTATGACGTCACACGGCCAGCCTGATCAGCCCCGATCTGCCCGATACATCCTTAAGGACTACGTCAATGTAAGTTGCACACATGGGTCAGATTTGAAAAAAGTTGTTCTTGTTTACTTTTGTACAGTAGGTAGGTAATGTTGGAATGAATTTGAGGGACCTTGCACTGAGTACCAAAATGTTTAAGCAAGCCACTAAAAGTCAGTTTACAAATACTGCTCTGTGACCCCAAGCAGGATAACCGAATGCAAATTACAATAATCTACTGGTGTTGCATTAAGTTCACCTGCAAGATGGCATGGCATTGCAGCTGGATGTACCACACTAGTCTGCTGTACATTTAAATTTGTGTACTATCCAAAAGTACAGGACCTTAGAGAGTGAATGAAGAGAGGGAGTGACGGTAGTGAGAACAAAGCAGCGAATTAGAGAAATAACGTGTTATTTTCTGATTATTTCATGGTGGTTATGTTCTAAAGAAGAAGTAAATAACCACCAAACACTCAAAAGATACTGTTGAGACAGATGCTCTCAGTTTCCTCTTAATACCTCCTTCTCATTCATTCATTATATCCAACTCATGCAGCAGTAAATACAAAGAACTGGACAAATCTGTGTTGTTTTTTTCTCTTAATACTGCATTTCAAGCACCGTCGTCTTTTTTTATTACCTCATGGGTTTAATATTCATGATCTACCTGGTTCCTCATATGTGGTTGAAATGAAAACAGGATTGCACAGCAGTGACTTTTAGTTCCAAGTTTAGTTCCTGAGATTAGTTCCTCTGGTTCCAAAATACCTGGGACTTTTGGTTGAAACAGGGCTTATTAGAAACGTTTTTGATTTGGGCAGTTGTTCCTATAAAATCAGTTGTAACCCCAAACATTTGCATCCTGAATAGAACATCCTGTCCCTAACACACTCTGCCTAATAATGTTGACTCCTTACAGGGCAAGCTTCTGTTCTGCCATCCTCCTCCACATATAAATGTTAAAGACTTCCAGCCACAGCACAGCAAGTTCCAGAAAACAGACTCGGACAACTGTGACGTCTCCTCATCAACAAACAAACAGAAAATCAAGAGAATCGAAAATGTGGTTGACAAGAACTTCTTCCATCAGGTACAACAAACCCACTGTCTTGTTACTAGCAAGGAAAATGCTTGAATAGTATGTCATCACATTAAATCTTGCTTTCCTATTTTCGAGAGGCTTTTTATTGTGAAATTGAATGCTTGAGTTTTGACGGGATCTCTGTCTTTAGGAGAATGTGAGAGCACTCTCTAAGGGAGTTCAGTCTGTCATGGGCTACAAACCAGGCAGTGGACCAGTCAGCCTAGAAAAAGCTGGATCAGAGATGGTGGCGGGCAAACCCTGGAAAAAACATGGCAACAGGAACAAGAAGGAGAAAGTACGCCGGCTTAACAAGCATCTGGACGCCTGATGATAATCTGAAATCTAAGCACTTTCAATTACAGATCATTTCAACTGGAGTGGAAAAACCCTGAAATACAGTTCACATGTGATTCCAAAGGAATAAAGGCTGAGCAGTACCTGTAGGTAGACGTAGGCCCCTTAATCCCGTGAGTCCAGAAAGGTCATATTTTGATATTAACCAGTGAAGTGCATAATCTGTAATGGACTGCTCTGGTTCGAAAATCATATCGGTGCAATGCATTCCATCAACTGGATCACCAGTTGTACCTCAGATCTCACGGGACTGTTCGGTAATGAAATCGACATCCAGAGGGTTTGAATTTTATAAGACATTGAAAAGGAGATTTTCAATACAGTTTGCTGAAGTTTTCATTAAACAGGTAGGATACTGTTTGTTGGAAACAGCCTTCACTCAGATATGATTTATGTAACTAAGATTGGTTATCGAATAAAACTGAAAACTTATCATGTGTCATTTGTTTATTACATTTCCACTAGGATATTAATGAGTAATCTTCAGGGTGAAATGTTGGAAATATTGTCTCCTTAAAAGCTATGATTACTGTGAGCATGAAACACACAGTAATCAATGTTTTTGATATTAACGTATATGTTTGCTTTGTTTCAAGTCTGTCTTAAAACAGGTCAGATGCCCAAATGAACATTGAAACAGTCCTGCTCATCATTAAATGAAATGAAAGATGTGAAAGACTTGCTCATAGTGTTGAAATTATTGAAACTAGAGCAGTGCCTGTTTGGAACAGGCTGATTGCTTGGTCTCCAGCTGCTGCTTCAATGCATAGAAAAGTTAATACAGTTGATGTGAGGTGTGAGTGAGCATATATACCAACAACATGAAAGAACCAACAACATTCTGTTATGCACAGATGTGATAAACAATAAGTACTCTAATAGTACTAAAAAAATTTCTCATTTCAGGTAGCCTAAAATAAGGGATTGATTTAAAAATAAAATAATGTGCATGCTATAATAAAGTGGATCGACCATTTGGGCTCGTAGATAGTTCTTATTTTCTGTACCAGTTCATATTTGAGTGGGTATGTTTGCGGGTGACCTACGCTCAACCATGTATCTGAACGCCTCTTGTGTAGCCAGTTACTGCTGATTTGCTATTAATATTAAACGCATCTCGTGTTCAAATTGCACCAAATTCGACTCTGCACTCCCTTCGTTCCCCTGCAATGCACTCGCTAAGTGTGGAGTCGATGGGATGAATGGTTCAAGAGATACGCGAAGGACACACAGACATACTGACATGCAGAGATTCCTTCCTTTAATAGATAAATGTATTTTTAATGTTTCCACTAAATCAAGCAAAAAATAACTAAAACTGGTATATTTACTTAAGAATTCACCTAAACTAATGCAATTAGATGTGCAACAGTCTAGATAAGATAGAGTGCCTAGATATCTTACATCTTATAGATTTTATGAGTGTTGTCCTGTTGCTGACTTTTGTTTCGACATCTGTTATTAAGAATTGAACACTCAGAAAACGATATTGGAGTTGAGCATGTTATTTATCTCATTCACAGGTATAAACCTGGTTGCCCAATACTGCAAGGCTGAAGTCAGAGGAAAATTTCCCTCCGTCAGGACCACCTTCATAGGCCTCATCCTGCAGAGGATTCAGCTCTTAAAAGGGACGCAGCTCCTCGCAGGTGTTTCTGAACACTGGATGCGTGCAAATGATTATCAAAGCTACTTGTACGCAGGTGGATCACCAACTACAGAGTACAAGAGAACTTTAATTTATATTCATCTTTTTAAGACAGGGTGTAATAGTGTCAAACATGGGCTGGATAATTTCCCACAACATATTCCTGTAGTGCAACATTTATCACAGGTGAGCCCCTCCCTAAATGTGCAGCCACCTCTTCCATTGAACTCAAGTACCTTTGACGCGCAAGTTTGCACGTCGGCTGCATGGCTTGATAGGCGCGGTATGGCTTGTTTTGCTTTGTCGCAACTCGGAATGTGAACTTTTTTGCAATTAATATGGGGGTACGTACATTGGCGTTGGAGGGCCAGACAGGAGAAAGTCCCAACCCCTCTTTCTCCAGTTTGTTTGATTTTTGCGTCGATTCAGTCACCACCTGTTTCTCCCACGACGCAGGCAAACTGTGCGTTCCCATCGGTCTCTGCTCTTTATCTGCTCTGCTTTTACTGCTGTCAAGTCTTCTGTAAGTAGTTTTTTTCATACAGCATTTGCTCCAGTAATTTACTGAAGACTTTCTGGCATTAATCCTGTGATAACTGTTTCAAGGCTCGTGTGTCAGAGGTGCAAATGTCGGAGAGGACATCCGGGAGAGATCATGACTTCCCTCTACTGCTTCTTGGGTAACCTGTGTGCTACCACCGGGGCAGTTATGTCCAAACAACTGCATATTCTGGTAATCTAGTTTAGATCATGGTGTGTTTCATCTTTTGCATTCAATATAATAACATATTTCTGCTCCCTCCTCTGTAGATTTTAATGGGGGCTTTTGCTGCTGCTATGGATGCTGTTAATTGTATATCTTGCTGCTTCCCGGTGTTTCTGTGTTGGAACTCAAAGACAGGTGAGTGTCGAGCAATGCCATGAAAAAGAATAATGCAAAAATTATAATCTCCTAGACAATCATAGATATTGTAAAATACAAAATGTATCTTATGCATTTTATGTTTTATTGTAGCAGCCAAAGCGTTTAGGCAAAACAGTAAAGAGACAAGCTCTACAGATAACCAAGCAAATGAACTGGGGATGTGTCACAACTAAATGTTTCCAACTATAACCATGAGGTGCTCTCCCTCAGAGAGGAGGCTGAGGGTCATAAGGAGGCGGAGGAGACAGCACCTCCTTGCAGTGTGTGTGCTGATGGTGCTAGCAGGAGGTTTCCTGAAATCCAGAGTCAACCACAACCCGGCAGACAATCTCCTCAGAGGGAGAAGATTGCTGCACTTCTCCCTGCAAGTAAGCAAGCACACATCACCACTGTGGCCAGTAAAATGGATTTACGTTAGAGCACTTTGGTTGCACTTTGCATAAATGCTTGTACTTACAGTTATTAAATAGTACATATGGTTCATTTAACTGTGTGTCCATGGACTTCGGCCTTGCTTTTAAATACTCAGTTGTTAAAATATTTCACATCAGTTTCTGCAAATGTGGATGAATATTCATGTGCTTAAATCCAGCATGTTTAGGCTAAATATCCTAACGGCTTGTTGTATCTAACATTATAACACCTGAAATATGTTCTTTTAACAGGACAACACTGAAATCCTGGGTTACATCCTTGGCCTGCTGTCCTTTGTCATCACCTGTACCTCCAGGTTTCCTGCACTCCACAGAGCTGTAAGTGATGGGATACAGTACGGTTGACTTGCTGTCACTTAAAATCGTGTTCTTATTGCTTTTACAAAATTTGCCTCCAGTGATAAATCACTTTTAAGGAGATGGCATTTGCTTTTATTTTTCCCTGTAGCACAGAGGACGGATGCTGACAAGGGCCCATGTGTTCTCTGGGGTGCTGTGCTCACTGGCTGGTGCCCTGTACGCTACTGCCATACTCTTCTACGACATTCAGCTTGAGTTTCTTCTGACAGTTATGCCGTGGCTGCTGTCAGCAATATGCTGTGTCACCCTGGACCCTCTTGTATCCTTTTATTGACACATATCAGATTCAGGGGTTTAGTTTTCAAATCCATAGTAGCACTCCTGCCACAGAACTGGAGGTGGCCCCTTGGAGCACTTGTAACTCTATATTGATTCATCTTATGAAAGCTTTTATATGTTCTAGACACAAAGTTGGTTTTTCTTCCTAAGAAAAAAATCCTTCTTTCATAGAAGAAGGAGCAGCAGCAGCAATAGCCACTGTGGCTGAATAGAGAAGGAAAGAGTTACTCTTTCAGAAATCCAAAGACTATCAACAAAAAATACAAAAAAGGCCATCACAAGCCCACACAGTTTGACCTTTTGGGAAAAGCAGTGCAGAAAAACACATCAAGCACAGAGCAAATTTCTACTAAAATCAAGGCTAGAGTGCAGCGCAATTAGATTAAAATGATCTCTTGAATTGCCTGAATGTATGTGATTCATCCACCTTTTAAACCAGCTGTAACGTACTGACCTTTGACCTACAATTGTCAGATTCTAGTCATCTATTGGTGCAAGAGGGGAACCAGGGAGCAACCTATGAGGTTTTCTCCAGACACAGAGAGCCTCTTAGGTGGCTCCACTGAGGAGAAAGCTGTCGTGAAGAGAAAACAGCAAGTTCATTCACCAGAACAAACAAAGGTAATTCCTCATACTTAATGTTTTAGGTCCTATTTGTTTTCCTAAACCCTAGAAATTGTACCTTGATTGTAACATCTATTGCACAAACAACAGATTACCACTTTAATTTCATAGTGTTAATTAAGAGACCTTGATCTCAGTGAGACTTCCTGAATAAAGAAAGGACTAATTAACTAGCTGATTGCTTTATGTTTAACATTGACAACATAGGGATTAAAAAAGTAGGCAATAGGCAGGCATTGGTCTGCAAAATTTGAGTCATGTTCATAAAATGAAAGCCATGGTCTCTTTCTGTTTTCAATCTCATCATTGTGGTTTGAGTTTGAACATTTTACTATTCAGCCTTTTTCTTCAAAGACAAAAAACATCCCGATGACTGAGATGGGCCGTTATATGGATGTCAGTACCCACCCTGCAAGAAAAGTAAGCAAAGTTGTTTCAGACTTCTTTGAATAATGACAATGAAAACTGGATATTTTTTCTTCCTGAGTCAACGGTTTCTCTTGCAGTTTAATATCTAAAGTAGAGACCATCATGTTCTTGTTGACAGATCAGCCCAAAGGAGGTGACAGTGTCTAGAGAGGAGGTGAATGACCAGCCTCCGAACAGGACAGTGCGAGCGATCAGAGTCAACAGTTTCTGCTCTTCAGATACATCTTATGACTCTTCGCTAGTCAGTTCTGATCTAGAGGTGGGTGGGACTAATTAAGTATTATGTTAATAAAATGTAAAGAAGTCTTTTACCTCTGTCGGTGATCACAAGGAGCAGTATGACATTTTCCTACAAAATGGAGATGAGTAAGCTAACCAATCGGAGGAGTTTCTGAACAACTGCAAAGAAAATGTTGAGTCATTTGCTGTTATCAACAACCCATTCAACCCCTCCTAAATTAAATAAAGCTGAAATATCAGAACAGCAGTATTGACCTCAGTTTTTAGTTTCTGTTCTGAAATGTAAAAGGGTGAAAACTTGTTTGGACAGTGTCCTTTCATCTAGTAATCTAAAAATGTGTTGTTCGTTAGGCAGATAGCCACTAGGTGGTGATAGCATGTTGACATAATGGGTGGCGCATGACAACTGTAAAAGTATGAATGAATGTAACTGGGATTTTTCACTGCGGTTAACTTGTGTTGTGTCACCTCATGTGAACTTCTGTGATTACTTTTAAATTTATTGAGTTTAATGCCTCTTATTTTGGCTTATGTAATGGGTTTTCCCCTTCACAACACAGTACTGAAGTTCATCAAGAGGTGAGAGTTGAGAGCTACAATTATGCTGTCTGATGAATGTTTGAGTAAATGTTTTTACCATGTGGCTTTGTTTTTCTGAGTGTAATAAACTGCAGTAAAATTGGATGCCTTGCAGTCTGACAGAGTTGGATTCCATCCCTTCTTGATGAGAGTACAAGTTTGGAAACGGCTGCTTGAAATTGTGGTTGTGTATGGTACTGACAGAAGTATGCCTCCAAACTTTTGTTTCAATGCCACTGAAGTTTCTTCACCACCCCTACTTTAAGAGTTGAAACAGAAATCTTCCTCTTCCTGTGTTTAATCCAAATCCACCAAGAGTATCTCCAAATCTATATAGTGTAATGTTAATGCTATAATTCTGCAAATGAAAATCCGACACTCTGCGACTCAGAAGAACTTGTAAGAAGAAGTAACAGTGGGCGCAGTGTGCTGTTGCAAACCAAGCTTTGTGCCTTCCACATGTGACTCTGGGGGAAGTAAAGTCAGACAGTCGTCAGAGGTTCTTGTGAGAAGACAACAGTCAGCAAGTTCTTTTAGGATTGATGAGTCGAAATCTACAGAGAGCACTGTGTGTGTGTGTGTGTGTCTGTGCATGTGATTCTGTGGGTAAAAGTTTATGGAGGGAATGTTTGTGAGAAGCAAGAGTAGCAGGGTTTGTATTTTAACTGCTGATTATAGGCTAAGTAAAGTGTAATGTGGCTTTATTCTGCAGTTGTGCCCAGCATTATATTTTGGCTACATAGCTAAACTAGTCTTGGTTTTCAGAGGATGGTACACATGGACATAATTTCTCCTTGAGTTTCCAACGAGAATTACAATTCAAGCTTTTTTCCTTCTCTGGCTATGATGCTCACAGCCGCAAGAGAAACTCCCTTACTGGGTTGCTGTAGGACGCCAAGTTATGGAGGATGTCATTTAATTAGAAACAAAGGCAAACAGTGTGAGTGCAAACAATTGCAGCTTGATACTGTTTACCAAACAGGAAAAAGCAAAGGACGTGAATGCCCTTACCAAAGTTAACGTTAGAAAAGAAAGAAGGCTTCAAGTGATTCTTCAATATGTACTTTGTGTAATTGATGTTTGTGGTAAAGCTCACAGCTTTATTTGGCTGTGGGACAATTCTTCCTTTTCAGCTACATCTAACTCAAACTCTCAGTGGTCAGTAGTGGTCTGTCAGGCTCTCACACCACAGGATCATCAAAATATTCAATGTTAATTATCTTTTTTGACTATTAGTCCTGAGCAAATCTCTAGTCTGTAGTCTTTTGCTGAAAAGAGAAGGTAAATTGTTAGATTAGTCCCTCCTTCTCTTGCACTCTTTCCACTCGCTAGTTAAAAATAACAGAAGCTGTTTACTTGGTGATATAATGGATAGATATTTACATACCACTTGGCACAGTGTCTAATGTTTAATCTATAATATGCAGCACTCTAGTAGTCTGGGAAAACTGTCACTGTCACATTTTTCCCTCTACATTAAACCCAGAAGTTAACCAACTGTAAAATGATTCAAAGCAAGCGGAGGACAGAAGAGATCACAGTGCTAGTGAACAATTTTAGATGTACTTGCATAAAACATGAATTTAAATTCTGGCTGCTTTATATGTTATCACCATAATGGCTGATGATGAAAAACCACACAACATTTTGAGTGTGCTGCCTGCTTACACTGAGCAGCCAGCAGCTTGGATTGTCTATTGTACTGTGTTTCTTGCTCATTTCTGCTGAGTGCTAGTTCCTCATTGAGGTGGAGGTAAGGGGTGGGAGAGGACGGAGGGGTGGAATTGTTTGAGATTTGCTTCGTGGCCCAATTGTTCTGCTGTAAAGAATCTTTGATTAAAGACCAAAACTGGGCTGGGCCTGTCTGCTTAGGAAGTAGTGCAAAAAAAATGTCTGCCTTGTCTATAGGGGGCTGCGTGCTACCCTCTGCTATTTTGGGAGATGTTTATGGTCTCCTGTGTGATGCCTGCTGGCCAGGGGTTTAACTCTGAGCTTGAGGCATTTAGCTGATCAAATACAACATGTGTCATCAGAGCAGTAAAATAAACGTTAATACCAGGATCTCAAACATTACAAACAAACCTGCATTAAAGAAGAAAAGGGTTTGAGTCACAGAAATTGAAATGAAATATCATTTTGTTCCAAAAGTGATTAAGTATGATTGACAAGTGCTAGATAATGATATCCTCTTCACAGAAGTGATTTTTGAAACTCCCTTTAAAAAACAATTATTTGAACAAGTAAACTAACTTCTTGAACAAATGACTTTCAACATTGTGAGAGACAAGCATGTGGCTCCTCCACATTGGTTTCTTCTAGTGAATATGAATAGATCATTAGTTGAATAAGGTGGTTCTGTTTGTCCTTTTTTATGCTTTGATTCTCCATGTGATATCCTGACCTGTCCTTATTTTTCCAGTGGGATTTTGAAGTGGGAAATGCACAGTGGAGCGAACCAAAAGCAAAGCAACAGGAGGGAGGTGAGTTTCCCCTGCAGGAATGGCCAAGAAACCCCAAACCCTTTAACATCTGCACCTGTGCCATGTCTGGACTCCCACAGAACTCTGTAACCAGAAAAGAAGAGAGTGAAAGTGGCTCTGCTGCAAACCCGAATGATAAAGAAACCTCAATTAAATGATGTCATCTGGTGCATTAATTTGAATGGTAATAAAAACTGCAAACACTGACCTGTTATCTGTCATGTTTTACTGCACTGTTTTACAGTTTAGTATGTGTGTGATGTACTTTGACATTACCCTAACTGGCCAGTGTTGGTAAAATTATGGTGAAAATTACAGGGCTTTTGGTTGTTAATACTGAATGTTGTGTTGTAGATGCAGTGTGTAGCTTTGCCTCTGACTTGAAACCTACTGGTTTACAAAACACCTCCCCTAATAAAACAATATTGCTCCCCTGCTGCCTTGCAAGGTTATTGGGTCATATCCTGTATTTTGCCAGTCGACCTGCGTTATCAGGGCTGTACTGGGAAAATGGGCCGGCAGCACAGATAAGCACCAGACTAGACGGCCGGGGCTCCTCCGTCCTCTCCATCATCCCTCAACCCTCTGTCCGTCTGCCCACTCCAGGGCTTTAGACGATCATGCCGGAGCAACAGACCAGCAAATTTTTAACTAAAGGGACTTCCTGAGGTCTGATAGTGGAACAATACACAGATTAGAGCAAAGCTATGAAGCACATTTTACTCCTCCCTGTTACATTTCCTCAAGTCACATCTCTGTCTGAGACAAATGACTGGGAAACAAGTAATGAAGTGTAACAAAGCTATTGCTGATACCAGCAGTTGTAATTAAGGTAACTTAACACCTTGTTCAGCCTGTAAATATGGTCTGATAGGTTGTGTTGGAAGATAATTCAATATCACCATTTATTAATTGTCAGCAAAATCCTATTGTGATGTAATCTTATTTTATTAAGCCACCTACTTCTGCCGTCCAAATTGATGTTTTTGAACAAGCAGTGATTAAAAACTTGATTGGTTATAACACTTTATGTCCCTCTATTTAGCATTTATAAGAATAAATAAATATACAAGCATTTAATAAATGGTTTTTAACAGACTATAATGTAGTTAGAAGCAGATATAAGGAAAATTTTACATGTTTATGAATGTACAGTATTCGCCGGCAATTATATCTTTTATGAAGAAATTTTATGTGATCACAACTGAATTTTACTGCCATTCATTATCTGTCATTGTTCAACACATTTTTGACACAAATTTGGTCTCATGTATTGTATAATACTGGAATACACCTCATTGCTTTGAATATCAGTATGATTATTTCTGTGGTTTCATGATACATATAAGAAAATAAGAAAATATCCATATTTCAATTGGATCATATCACCGACCCTACCAATAGGGCACTCAATTTTGTCATCTTTAGTGCTTCATATGTCTTTATTTATGTAATTGTTTTATCTTTGATTCCTTAGGGATATGATAATATGCGGTGCTTCCTGCTGCTTATTCCAATCTGATGTTGCTGATGGGTAGAGATGAACTGTATCCCATGTGTGCATCATGTTCGAAATCTGAGATGCGATTACATATATAGTGCTATTTAACTGGAGCTCATGTTATTATTATGGCATTATTTTTCTTTTTGGTTGTTGTACACCTGAGAAAAGTCACTGCTTTTCATCTGTATTTCCTATCAGATACAATAAACCAAAGAAAAAAATCACATGTTCGTTCTCAATTGACGTATTCTGGTGTCATGATGAATGCTGAGCTAGCATTGCTCCATCACTGGGCCTCATCCCTGTCCCTTGTGAGACTGGGCCAAAAGAAAACAAACTGTGTGTCCCCCATAAAAAGGTGGAATTCTGTTTGCAGAAGTGAAGAGGAGCACGGATTAGGACATCTGAAGCAGCAGTGGGGAATGGGCCTTTCTGTTTTTCTTGGCCTGTACGTCACTGATCGCTCCACTGCAGATGACATGGAAGATGCTGGATGATTTGAGCCTGCAGGACATTTTGTTCACCTTGCAAACTGGCCAGAAAGGGAGGAGGGAAAGGTGGATTTGTTCAGGAGTAACACAAAATCATGAATACTTGCCAGTGAGTGAGTGAGGAATAAATCAGAAACTGAATGTTGATAAATGAGCACCGAGTAGTTACTAAGTAACTCTGAATAAAGGATTATATAATAGATGAACATATAGTCATATAATAGAGTTGCCTGAGAACTTTGTTGAGTGGCAGTCAACTGATTTGACACATAAAGATCAGTTTTCTTGTCACATACAGTACTAAAATGTCTACTGTGAACTTTTTAAAGTTCAAAAAAAGAGTTCTGATAATGTCTCTACTTGGAGATGAGACTTTAAATTTCTTACAGAAAGTCTGCATTACAAATTGGGCACATGGATTTGAAACTCTGCAAGTGGCAGGTAAGGGTCTAACAAAATACGCTTTTGATTTCATTATGGGAAATATAGGATACAGGATCTCTGCCTCCGCTGCTTCGATTTTGACTGTTCTCTGTTTGATGTGGTTCTTGCAAGACCCTCAGCTGTATGGAAGGGCAACCAACTCCTGCTCTCTGTGCATTACATATCCAGTCACGTCCAAGATCAGCAGACTGTTACATAACAGCCTCATTATTTGCTCTGCCTGGCCTTGGGTTCTTTTTGTGTGAATTAATTTTTTGTAATTTGTTTAAACACAAATGTATTTAGGAATATGCATGTGAGCACAATATTTACTAAAATAAAACTTAAACTAGATTTTGACACAGGGCTCCTCTACAATACAGGGCCACACGATAACCAACCAAAGATAACTAAAAATCAACTAAGTGGCGATGAATGTGGGGCTTTTGGGGCCCCTGGGAGTCTGGGGCCACATTTGTTCCCTACTTTTCCTGGCTGGTAATCCAGCTTTGATAATGATCATATTCTTAATCAGCTTTTCTTGTTTGACTCTGGAGTCAAGAGCTAAATCACAACAAACCAAGAAAAATTATCCTTATGATGAACTATTTGTTGTAGAGTTGCAACAATTAGTCGATTAATCAATTAGTCAATTGACAGAAAATTAATTGACAACTATTTTGATAATGGATTAATTGAAAAATGTGAATATTTTGTAGTCCTCTGTGATAGTAAACTGAATATCTTTGGGTTGCAGACAAAACAAGACATTTCAGGTTGCATCTTAGACTCTGACAATGACAATGATTGATTTTTTCCCCATTTTCTACATTTTATAGACCAAAAAAACAATCAATTAATAGAGAAAATAATCGACAGAGTAATCAGTAATGTAAATAATCATTAGTTGCAGCCCTAATTTGTTGTAGCTGCGTCATACTGATCTACACTGGTCTTGATTATTATTTTATTTTATTACTTTTTGAATAGTTTTTAACTCACATTATCTACATAGTTTTTGTGGTGGTAGTTCACGCTCTGTGAAGCACATGTGCTATATGGCCTAAATAAAGTTTTGCTCGCTTTGTATGGTTGCTATGATGCATCATGACTTTGTCGTTACCTTACCATTACTTTCCATTTTTCCGTTAATTATTCTAAGTTGTGACACATGAGAGGGACTGAGCTCCCCTTAAACTGCTTCCTATATTATTATTTATTATTCTAATCTTTCCTTTAGGGTGACTGGGCAAGCTTCTTCTTTAAAAGCAGCTTTATTGAAACAAGTATACAACAAGTTTACTTGTGTATACAACAAGAGTGTACCATCACAAACAAGCCAGAGGGACTAAAGGTTGAAATTAAAAAAAAGTTAAATAAATATCCTGTAAAGCTTACAGTGTTTATATGTTTTAACAGCTTTTTTGTTTGTACATTTAGATACTGAAGAAATATATTGTTTGATATGGACAGTTGATATGGACATTTTGCTTAATAATTTGGATTTGTGAATATAAAATTTACTAAATAGTAGGCGAATTAATTAAATAGAACTGCAAACAAGGATTCCTGTTATATTCAGTGTATCCAAACAATACATTTTCCCAAAGTAATAAAAAGTGAGGATAGATATGACCAGCAATAAATCGTGACAACTTACTTCACTGATGTTATGTATGTTGGCAAGACCAGAGTAAATGTAGCAGTGTTTCTCTGAGCTCCCCACAAAAGATACAACTTAGATCAGTATCTTTCTGCAAATAATGATTGTGACTGGGTGAGCTTCTGTTTTTCTTTTAAACTATTTACACAGTGGAACAGTCAACGGCTTTACCGACAACAGTAACAAGGTAATGTATGCTCAAGGTAGTGCACAGATCATAAGACATCATTAAAGAAATAAAAAGAGAAAGCAAACATAAACCAAATTAAATTAAATCAATTACAAGTCAAATTCATTACATAAGACTGTAGTTTTCACAGCTTTAGAGTCTGTGCAGTATTTCAGTGTGTCCAGGTAGGATTTTAAGTAGGAGGAGGAGTAGAAGACAGTGAGGTGGGGTTTCGGTTTTGCAAATTTGCTGGCATGTCTGGATTTTTTGTAATAAAGAAATAAGATTAATAACATACATTTTCTTGACAGACATTTCATCAGCATAGCTTCAATTTTGAGTTTGAGTTGAGTATCTAATTTTCTATTTAAAAAAAGATTAAATGAAACCAAAAAAGTCTGACTACAGTCAGGTATCTGAGGGACTAAAGGTACAGTCCCTCAGATCAGAATTCCCTTTACATAAATTTGGTGGAGTAGTTAGATGGATGACAGCATCAAATGAGTACAAGAATGTTATATTCTAATAGGAATTCATTATAAGTAAACCTTTAACCCTCCTTGTTAAACAATTGACCGACAAGTAGTATGCCATTATCTACCCATTCCCTTAAAAACAATGACTCGCGTTTAAAACATATATCTTGATTATTCCAAATGTAGTATTTGTGAGGGGAACGATTATTATGTTTAAATACCAAGAGACCAGCATAAGAGTAACTGTTTACGAAAATTGGAGCGTTTTTACAAGAAAACGAGTGCGCGAGCTATTCACCTTGCGTGGCGGTCCGATAACGTCACAGCGCGTCACTTCCTGCCGTCAGACAGCCAGTTCAGGCCAGTTCACTACGTGTTGTAGTACTCAGTCTGTCCCGCTGAGCTGTCAACACACAGCAGCCCATACTCTGCGTGTCCGTTGCGACAACATTTTTCTATTCAACTTAGTCCATTTTCTTCTTCAACGACGTTTTCCTTCAGATAACAGCTGCTTTCATCTCACCATGACTCGGAGGTGATCTTCAGAGTGTCCGGGTGGTTCTGGGTGAGTCTGTTATTCAGAAACATGTTGCGGTGTCTTCACTGCTGTCATCGTCACACATGTCAGTTGCTAGGGCTAGCAGGGCTAAAAGCTAAAGCGGTAACGTTAGCTGCTGCTGCTGTTGCCGCTGCTGCTCCTGCTTGTGTGGACGTCAGCTTTCATCATTTCACGCAGGTGAGAGGCAGGGAAACCAGTCAGTGATACCGGTGAAATGGGAATTCACTTCCACATTGTCTGAAAAAGAAAGTACAGAGGAAGACACATGGATATTGTTAATAAGCTGGTAACTGAGTAGCGGGCTAACAATGAAGCTTGGCTAATGTTAGCCAACTAGCCCGATGAATCCTCTTCCTGGCTGTCTGGGGTTTATAGCTATGATTAATTTGTCAGTAGTTTGGCGTTAAACGTTTCTTAGTAAAACTAAAAAGGATATAGTCACGTTAGCTAGTGACAGGTTAACCTAGATGAAACCAAGGAAACCCGTAAACCAAAACCACATCCTGTTACAATGTACACCTTTTTACTACATGGCAGCTAATAATAACACATATTGTAACATTGATTCTTTGGTCCCTAAATGTCGATTTGAGTTACTTTTCATATAGTGTTGGCAGTCATTTTATTACAATAAAGAATAACTCTGTTTAGGCTGTTTGGTCAACACCTGTCACTCTGGTGTGATTAGTAACAAGCAAGGATGTACTGTACACATGTCGAGCCAACCAGCTTAATTAAATCATCAATAACCTTGGGATTGCTTAATTTCATCACACACACCCATTAGCTGTCATAACTTTAATGTGTGAGAACGTTCAATTGAAAATATGTAAAACAAATTGTGCCTATAAACATGCTCAATCTCTCTTTACTTCTTTGAGTCATTGTTTTATCCAATTATATCACAGGTCTTTTGATTGTTTTATAATTATTGTGTAGCCTCAGATTAATATATTGTATGCACGAATTAACAGTAAAGAAACAATCTGTTATCTCATGAAGCAATGTCAAAGATAAAACAGCATCCTGTTTGGCAGCCCGAGGCACATCTACATCTAGTATGAAATGCAAATGGCCCCTTTACACTGTCCACGACTTGACAATGGTTTTTTTATGGCTGCATCATACAGAGGATGTGTGCACCTTGCAGCTAAAGATAGCCAGCAAAGGTTAAACAAGAAGTGCTGAAACACAGCGTAGTATCAGAACTGTATGAAAAAGTCATTGTTGCTACCTTCTGATAGTTTGCAGTAGCTCCTTGTTGTCCTAAGTCTCTTGGTGGACTCCCTCACTAGTGACCGTCTCACATAAAAACTGAATTTTTTGTGGGCAGTCTGCCCAAGGCTGACTTATATTTCCATTTTGCCTTGCCATTATTGTTATGATTGGCCTTACTGTACTGAAATTTAGTGCCTTGAAAAATGTTTTGTATCATTCTGCTAATTGTTACTTTACTATTACTTCACTGTAGATTTGTTTGGACTATTGTTTTGTCTTCATTATGTAGTTTTTGCCTGATTATTGATTTACCAGCAGTATGACCTTCTAGACACAAGTGTTTTTAATCTAAAACTAAAATAAATCTAGATTTACTTTCACTTAGACAGTTAATAATCTTGATCTAGAGTGGCTACGCTTGCATTGCCTGTGGCTACATGCTGTCAGCGTGGATGTCATTAATTGAGACTGCTGCCGGCTGCTGTTTATTTATTAGTGCTGCTGGCGCTGCATGACTGGCATACCCAGACTACAAAAGGTTTCAGTAAACAAAGGATCAGAAAGAGATTGGGCTTTGTATAGCCAGCACTGATCAATTTAAAAATGCCCTGATCTAGTTCAAGTTTATTTGTGTTGCACAAACACTGATCATGCAGACCAGCTCAGAGCTAATTTATTCTTTGTCTATTCACTTTTCAGTTTATATATTAACAGAGACAGTGGACTGGCTGGTACGTGTCTGTCTCCGCTGCCACAGTAAGACTTAGGAGATAATTAGTTTATGTGGATTTAATGAAAATGCGACCTTTGAGTTGAGAAGAACAATATCCACACACAGAGTGTTGTTGTTCCCACAGGACATAGGAATAAAAACTACCTACTGAGCCTATAGACCAGTTCAGCCTTTAACTACACAGTGAATGATTCATTAGTGATATGCAGACTTGTTTTATGCAGACTGGGATGAGCTGGACCCACTGCTTGGAGGAAATATGTCTGATGAATTCTGTATCTCTAAATAGACTTGTTGTTTTAATATCATTTATCAGGGTAAAATAGGAGTCATTTTTGAGCAAGATTGAACAACATTTGTGATATCCTCAGCTCAAGCCGTGCACGCACAGCAGTCAGAGACATGCCCTACTGGTGAGACAACAAGAACTCATGTTTCAGACTATTCTCTTTTCAAAAGCTTCACAGTAAAAACTAAAACTGAAATGAGTATTCAACTGACTTATCTGTTGACAGGAAATGTAGCCTATCTATAAAAACTCTGGTAGTCCTTTTTAGTTGTCTAATTCACTTTATTTGTTGATTTGTTTACTCTTTATGTCTTTATGTACCCATGGTGATAGCAGAAAGAACCTGGGGCTGATCGTTGTAGATAAAATTCACACATTCACTACATGTAGAGTGTGAGATTGTGTGATTTGAATGTCTGCTTATTAAGTAAGCACTTCACTAGGCACACAGGAAATAAATAGACCAGAAAAAAAGGTTAAAAAAAGATGTGGTTGGTTATTGACGTAAGACCCACTACATGTCTTACATTAGTGTGCACTGATGCATTTTCAGAAACTGAACATCGTTCATTTTCTAACTTTGACTATAAGTTTTAGCTTAACAAGATGTGCTTTTTGGTTACCAGTTTTCCTTTAGAGGTGTTACTCTGCCTCAATCATATGGCAGTAGATAAATATGCTACTTAGTTTGAGTGGCTCCTTCTTCACTTGGAATTAAGTCTACTAATAAGAGATTAGCCTGAACGTTTTAAGATTTGTGCCCATATGCTGGCTACTTCGTTCAGTAAGGCCAGGTAGCATAGGCATACAGTCTAAATGTATGTGTTGGTTTTACTGTATACTTGTCTATGGATTAGGTTTGACAATTTGACTTGGGTAAGCTACTGGATGAGTTCTTTAATTGTTAAAAAAAAACAAACCTTGTTGCAGCTTATTATATATGTGATCATGTGGATTCCCAGAATCGAGGAATTGAGCCTGCTCTTTTCACCTTTGAACTTCTTTGTGAGAGGGTTTGAGGTTCTGTCCAAACTGGAGATTTGGAAGCGGTTTAGTCTCAAGTTAAGAAGTGAGGCGCCAATATTCCACAGGTCTTTGAGCCAACGCCTCAAGACTTTTCACAGGTGAGCTTAAGGACAGCGGCCTGCGATGGAAGGCCTGCCAGTGTTGATTCAGAGTTGAGATGAGAAATATCCTGACATGGTTAAAGTCCTCTCAACAGCCCAGCACTGTTAGATGTGGGAGCTCCAGAGCAGCATGATAGAGAAACCGATCTTTCTATTGCTGGCCTAGTGGTTTGCCTCTAACAAGCCCAGGATAAACCAGCAGCCTTTTTTCAATAGAAGTGAGATGAAACATTAGGAATAAAAATAGAAACAATTGTGAAATTTAACAGACTGATGCAAACCTGAGGACTGAGTTGTTTGTTTACATGAATACATCAGATAACGCAGAGTTTATTATGGACTAGAATTTCCCTGCTTTTTTTAAGTTGTGTAGTCCAGCGACTCTGGTACCTGTTCATTTTAGAATTAATTTTAAAATTTTACTTTTTAAGGTTTTGCATAGGTTGTTCCCTAAAAATGTAACTTAACTCCTTATGAACCTGCATGCAGTCTGAGTCTACAGACTAATGTCTGATGATGTCACCTGTAGTGACCTGTTGCGCCCTTAGTCTCGTAGTGATTCATTTTGAGGTTGCACAACTGGATAAGATGCTGTGTCGAAAAAAAAAAACGTCAGCTGAAAATCTGACCCTTATGCTTTGTGGACATATTAAATTCTTATGCATCACAAAAAGCCTCAAAAGTACACTTTGTCTTTGAAATTACTTGGAAGACTTCCATTTGCTCTATTAGCTTGTATCATGATATCGCAGTATCCCACCATTTGTCAGGCACTAGCATCCCAAAGATCGTCCTTGTCTGACTGCATCTCAAGACTGAGTGGGGCAAGATGGGAACATAAACCTCTCAGGGGCCTGTTTGATTGAGACCCAGCAGTGAGGACACAGTTTGAGTTATATTTATTTCCTGTACGCATTTGTCATACCGGGATTTTAAGATTGCAATCAATTTCAGCTGATTTACGTCTTTCATCTGAGTGTTCCCTAATACACAGATGAGATTTGCGACTTAATTTTGCTTATGAAAGAAACTGTTGTATAATCTGTTACATCCACATAGAAATATTATTTCCCACCCTGGGTCATAATGTGCCATAAAGCTGCTCTATGAGGTAAAAAACGTGTTTTAATCTCTTGCACAGTGGTATCAGAAGTTTTTCATAGACTGTCAAGCAATGCCAATGTTAATCCAAGAGCATGTGGTCTGACTTAAAACTTTTGATCTGTAGGATTATTGTTTTTTCCCAGCCTTTTCCCTCCATTATTTCTAATAGGGTTTTCTCTGGATGGAGCCCACATACTGAGCCCTTGGTGATTTTTGTCCTCCTCTATTCTCTTTCCCACTATATTTTAATAATAGCCTATAATGTCAACAGTTCTTCTCACTTGATTGTGATCGAAAGTGTGTGGCACCATCTCAAAACATACAGTACCAGTATCGATGATGAATTTGCAGCCCAAACTCCGGATTATCTTTACAAGTTGTGGGTGTTTGCTGCATCGATAGGTGAGTTTGAGTGGGTGATTTGTATTACAGTAGGCTTAAATTGTGTTAGAGTTTGATGAATTCATTTTTTATTCCATTTAGTTTCATACTGCCTTTTTGATATATAAAAAAAACATATCCTCACTAATGACAAAACAAAACTTATTGTTCAGTATGTTATCAGTGGCGGTAGGCTCTTGAAGCTGGCTTGGGAAGAGGTTTTGGTTCGGACAACAGAGGAAGGGCAGGTGGTCATAGATTTTTTAGTAAAGCCAGTGGCCACAGTGATAAACAGCTTGATTGGCCCATGATGTGAAACAAAGCTTGGCTATTATACCCCATGAGTGGGAGGGGAAGTGATAAAGAAAGCACATTGAGTGCAGAGTATGATGGTAACAAAACACTTTCCTCCAAATGCTTCCATGAATTATAGACTTCTGTCATTAGGTCATGGCTCATTGTTCACGCTTTCCTTTTTGTCTGTGTGTCGAAGAACAGGACAGAAAGGGAAAGGACAATATGTCTAGTCTTAGTTATCCTGGAGTTATTCATTTATTTATGGTAGTTTTGCTTTGCTCATGTTCAGGTTATTTTAAAATACAGTACCAGTCAAAAGGGGACTGGTACTGTCTACATTAAGTGTCTGCTGAGCTGTTGCTTAAATGGGATCTTAACTTTGTACAAATTATATTTAGTAAATGATGATATTTTGAGACAACACTATCTTCAAATGATTCAAGCACAGAACTTGAAGCATGACCTTAACATGACATTTTAAGCTACTGTTACCAGACAGTGATGCATGACAACGACCTTTTTATTACTATCACTTAAGACATAAGGTGACATTTAAAGTTAAGTCCCATAAAGGGCTGAAAATCTAATTTCATTAATGATGAGTCAATAAACAGAAATGAATTGGCAACTATTTAAATAATCAATTGTCATTTTCTCTAGCAAAAATGCAATACATCGTCTGGTTTCAGCTTCTTAAATCTGGGCATTTGCTGCCTTTGTTTGTGTTAAGTGGTAGTGAATTAATTATCTTTGGGTTTTGGACAAAACAAGCATTTTGAAGACATCACCTTTGGTTTCTGAGATATCGAGACAGGCATTTCTCTGTATTTTCTGTCAATTTAAAGATGATTTATCAAGAACATAATAATGAAAATAATCGTCAGTTGCAGCTACAGTCCCAATGTTGTACAAACATTGCCTCTGCATATGAAATAAATGCTTTTAAAAGATCAATTTGCTAATGTTAATTAATATATTGCTGATAGTAGGTTGCAATCAGTTGATGAATTGGAGTGTCAGAGAGCCACGACACAGTAAAAGGAATTAATAATTTATTGTGTCCATAGACAATCACCTCATATAGTATGTACCACCGGGCTCTATAAAAGCTGCGCTTGATATTTTAACTAGATTAGTTTTGGTAGCTGTTTGTGTCTCTACGTCTGTTGTGATTTAACAAACATTCTTGTCTGTCATCATCTTACAAATACTTTCTGTTTTCGTAATACTGTTTTTCCCTCCCAACAGAGAATAGCCAGTGTTGCTTATTAATACAATAGCAGACTAATCAAATGAGCGACAACAATGTGGCTGTAGGCTGGGCTGAATGAATCTATAAATATCTCTGAAGTCATGCTGACTCCTAGAGGCCCCAAACAGGGTCCTATGTATTCCAGTAAGAACACTGGTTTCTCCTGTGATCCTCGTCTTCACAACAAGAGACTCAACATTTATTTTGTTGTTAGTTTTTAGTGGGAAAAAAGAGGATGGGAGCTTTATTACATTGTGTGTATGGCATTGGGAACGCCAAGCCTCATGAGTTGATGTGAGTCAGGAGGCATCACCTGCCATTTCATAATGAGGTCATGATTATTTAAGTCATGGCTTATCATGTTGACACCTACCCAGGCTTTTTAGTCACTGTGGGAAATAATTACTGGGGATGGAGAATAAAATGGATGGTCAGCACAGGACAGGATTAGCAACAGCAGTAGTCCATAGGAGCTGGTGGGAACAGGAAGATGTAAATCCGAACTTTAGATGATGGGAAAACATTTCAGTAACCCTTTAGTCTGGTTTAGTCCATGAAATTCCATCCAAAATCTGCGTCAGTGTAGACGTGGTTATCGGTACTCTCTTGTGGTTATTCCATGATGCTGACAGTCTATTGTTGGAGTTGTTTACTTCAAACTTATCAGACAGTTCACTCATTTCCAAATTTGGTTTCCTGGGGCCAGTTGAGTTTTATTTAACTCATTTTAGTCAGTTGATTGTGTCTCTAAAACTGTACACCAGTGTGTTTTTTACATTGACTGATAGGTTTGATAACTTCAATACACATTAACCATTATTGTTTTTCCTTCAGGTGATATGTTACTATTTTGTTAAAGTCTCTCTCCTAGTTAACCTCCATAGTCAATTTAATGGAAAGACCCGACCTTTTAGAAAGATATGTTTGTAATGTGCATTGTTTGTGATCCCTCTCCTCAGGGTTCCAGGTTGGTGTGGTGAGAGAGCAAGCTAACTACGGGGTGGAGCACTGCCTGGGGCATTGTGTCCCTGGCTCTCAAGGTAGGAGCACAGCAACCAGCTGGAAACTTCTGCTTTACTTTTTTATGGTTTTCATGTTATATGTAGCCATTTTCAACCATGTTATCCACAAAAATCCACTTTGAAACAGCCAGACACCCAGGCTGTTAATCCCCTGGAGCTGACTGCACTGCAAATATACTGACTAGTTATGTGAGGAGACTCTAATAGCACCTAGAACGTAACAAAAACAAAAAAAAAGAATTTATGGGACAAGGGCTTACTCTGGATTATTTTGGAATGTTTGACAATATTAATCGGCTGAGCTGTGCTTTTTTTGGATGGATTTGAGGGAGCCTGTGTTATGTGACTTTATGTATTGTAAAGTAACAATGTTTGGACAGTGTTTTTTTTTTACCCTGCTCCAAGCAATATTGTATATATTCTTTCTCTCTACACGTAAATGTTTAGCCAAAAAAACAGCCCACAAGTGATGTTATTGTCACTCAGATGCACACTATGTTCACAATGGGCCACATGCGAGAATATTTTTGTGTTCTTATCCTAAAACTTCCTCAGTTTTCCTGTTTTAAGGTTGCTAGTCGGATTTACCAAACTCTCTTTGACTGCAAAAATTTGACGTAAATCACTCAGTTCACTCTTGTGTATGCCCCTTTTTCATGAGTAGGTATGTGTTTGTGAAATTTGATCAGTAGGATAACTTACGCCCCTAAAATTGCCATAAAAGGCTGCCTATTCTGCTCCATTTGTCAACGAGTTTCATTCACAAAAGTGTTATCTAAGAGTAAAAAGAAGAATTTCACACCGTGTAGCTTCAAGTCCTGCTTTCGGAAGTCAGCAGACAAAAACATAACGTATTTAGTAGTGTCTGTAATAGGGGGTCCGAAACAATAAGAAAATTTTATTACAGCTGCCAGAAATAAAAAGGGAACAGTCTTCCTAAAGTGAAGCAAAGGTCAAATGAGTGGTTCTTGAGCCCCAAGTTTTCCACAATAGTTCCATACAGTTACTACAGATTGATTTTGTGACAGCTCCCTGTTCCTGCACTCGCATAAGTCTAACTTCATCTAAACAAAAGTAAAACTTAACTTGCCTCCTTCCCCAGTTAACATGTAACATATTGGTATTTGAGCCACAAACAGGGTTAAAATGTCCAGCCTGTCAGCTGTCAAGCTTTAACTTTAGCCTCTTGTCTGTTTGGACTCTGTAATTATGGAACTCTCTCTGTTTTCTGAGGTTATAACCCTCTGTTATCTGAAAGGATGATTGAAACATAACTGTGACTGTGTCACAATCTCTGATTTCAGTAACCACATAAGTGTGATACTTAGAAATCTGTGAGTCACCATACCAGAACAGCAGTCCCATAAAAGACTGTATCCATGATGCACTGATGTCGGCATTTCCAGTCATAGCAGAGATTGGGGAGGGAGTGTTCTCTTGTTGCTCTGCATCCACTGCCTAGTGCCGGCCAGGGGGCTGCTATTGTAAAATACTAGGAAGGGCTTGGTCCTAAGCAAAATATTGCGCTGTATGCCAGAGAAAAGTCCACACGGGTGCAGCTGGCAGATAAGGTTGAGTGTGGGGGGTAGTGATACAGAATCAGTGGTTGTTGCCGGGTGGTGGTGGCGGTAGCAGGGTGGCCCTATGGGTACCATGCCTTGACATGCCAGTGCTCCTCAGCAATCTCCCCGTGTTTGTGTTACTTCATGGTTGTTTGTTTTTCTTTTCTGTTTATGTGCTCTTTGGCCACCCTCTTTATTTGATGCAAAACCATGCTCTGCCAAAGGCATCTCTTAATCATGATCTGCCTCTTTGGGCTTTGACACTAAAGACACAGTCATGGTTGCGCAGAGGAAGGCCATTGTTTTCAATAGAGAATGCAACTAAGCTCCCCTGAACAGTTGCATGAGGGAAACTGGTTCTCACTGCCTTGATGACTTTTAACAAAGTCATCTCTACCCACATACCTGTAAAAGGCATAGCATTCTTTTAGCAGACAGAAGGTCAAATTTTATCAGTGGCAAGTTTGGTTGTAATTAGCAGACACAGTCTCAAGGGAATGCAAGGGTATGCGAGAGGATGGGAGTGCCAGATCAGAAAATTTGTCTTTTGTTTTTACATACATATTCCATGTTTGAATTGAGCAGCTTGTAGTTGAATGATTAGCTGTGAATAACTGTATGATATTAACGCCTGAAATCTTTGCACATTATTCATATCACTAGTACATTTATATTGACCATTTACAAACAGATTTCCAGATGTAATACGCTTGGCAGGCACACTACCTGCAAGTTATGCACTTTTATGGGAAAGCCTGTGCTCTGTATGCCTCTTCGTCCTCTTACCCTTCATCCCTCTGCCAGTCTTTTTTCTTTTTCACCCATCTGGGTCACCAGTAAAACTTGCTTGACATATATATCTGATGGTGTTGTTGACAGCATAGGAGATATTGAACAATTCTCCAATACTTTTTATCTGCACCTCTGTAGGAATTACAGTATGTCACCTGATTGGGTATCTCTTACTGAACCAGAAGTTAAAGTTCTTTTTGCAGTAGTAGCTGAGTTGGAGAGTATTCTACTGTAGCTGTATGTGTGTATAGTACAGTGTTTGTATAGTGATGTGCCAGTACTATTATAGAGTACATTGACTGAACAGGACTGAGAGTGTGCTGTACAACAGTAACGCTGTGTGTTTGCTAACATGCCAAGTGGTGCTGTTAAAAATCACAGACACGCAGAGGCAAGTTCTGCTCTACCCTTCAGCTAGTTCTGATTTCAAGCACATCCGACATGTACACAATGAAGCCAGAAATTGCTTCCTATCTCTAATTTATTACTTCTCACCAGTAATAAATGTGGAATGGTGGGAAGTTATAAATAAGGCAGCTTTTTTCATAGTTATTCCCTGTTTGGCATGCCAAGCCAAGCTCTGATGACATGCTTTTCCATGTCATCATGACAGCCTCATAGCCTATTGTGGTCCTTCAGTGGTGCTGTAGTATTAAGATGTATGGCTGTGTTGGAGACCAAAGAGAAAGCGATGTTTATAAGTCTCTCTGTGTTCAACTCTTAGTGCCTTTGTAGCTTCTGACTGAATCTCCAGTTTAAAGTTTAGTCTCTCTCCTGCCTTCCTGTTTATAGTATTAGATACCATTCTTATTTTACTGTTTCCTGTTCACTTTCATCCATTTCACAGCAGTGTTAAGTTACTGCTGATGAAAACCCAACCCAACATGATTTTGCTGATTCATATTGAAAGCTTTCCACCGGCAAACCAGCTGGAGGCTTTTAGTGTGAAGAAGTTACAGGAAATTAAATGCATTTATCACCAAGTTAGCAGAGCTTTGTTAGCAGTGCTATTCTCGATACAAGAATACTATACATAACAACATATGGAGATAATTGTCACTATTTGGTCAGCAGATTAGTTTTAAACAGGGAGGAATAGTACAAGCAGAGACAGCCAAAGTGAGATGTTAGATAAAGACTCTTAATGCATTTTCTGGAGAGCAGCACACCTCCAACACGTCATCAAGGTTAACAACTTCTTCTACCACGCTGTGTCATGCAGTCAATGAAAAACACTCTTCGCGTTGCTCTTGACAGCATGGCTCGACGTAACTACCCCCACCACCATAGAAAAACCTATAAAGCTCCTTGACCTATTTTTCTGTCACTGCCCTCATCACCCAAACGCTGGGTTGGCATCTTAGCATGACATGATGGGATGTCACCAATTACAGCAGAAACCATCTTGGAATCCTGAGTGTATTTTACTGATTGATTACCAACCCCTGACCTTGAAGTCAATAGCCTAATTTTATTTTCTCTGCTCACAGTTTGACTCAGCCTCACAGTTTTTCTGTGTAACTCAAAAATGCATTAACTGTAGCCTAACTGTTATTTCCAAGGGCCTGTTCATCTTTTGACACCGATGGCCCTCTCTGTATGTGAATGCAGAATTCACATACAGACTCACAGAAAGTGCCTTCCTTGACAGCTGGCTAGTCCTGGGAGACAACTGAGAGGAGGGAAGGGAGACACGGTCGATATTGGGTAACACACATCTGATGACTCAGTTGGTCTATGCGTGGGTATGTTGACACACTTAAGAGATAATCTCAGGTGTTCCGAGGTCAAGCAGTTGTCTGAGAAGGGCTATGCAAGTATGCTTGTAGTTTGAGCATAACCTGCGCACTTCAATGAATTACTGACCTCTGGTTGGCTTTCTTGCACTTTGTATCCACAGACTAGTATCTTTCTTTCGTGTAGTTCTTGTCCAACAGACAGTTGAAGAGTTCACTGTGGGTTAATAAGATTTCACCAGAGTTAAGAAAAAGAGTTTGATCCCTCCTCACCCGCCCCTTGTTGTCCATATGCCATTGAACGTTTCTTCCATATCTATATGTAGTAATACACATGATTTAATGTGCAAAGTATCTGAAGTGTCAGAAAACATCAAGTTACTACTAAAAAGCAGCTTTGATGTTTTAAAAATTATTATTCTCAAGGAAAGGTGGTATGGGTGTTTCGATTAGATGCAAATAAAATCTATGACAACCACAGAAATAACAAACTCTTGGCACATGTTGCCATGGCAACACACAAATATTAGACATAGTGTTAAGACAACAGGGGAATCCCACACCTATAAATTGTATGTTTGATTGCGATTTACTCCTACTGCTCATAAATATCTCTTTTCTTTGTCACGTGGAGTAAAATTCGTGGAAGTTTTATGGAGAAATATCTGCCAAGTGATCATGTTTCACTTGTTCACTGTTAAACACTTAACGGAAGTGAAGGTTACTTCCTGCTAACAGTAATTAGACTATTGACTATCACTATATCAAATATCTATCATCATATCAAAGGCAATGCCCAGGTGAGAGAATGTTCCATATTTGGAGTTGTTTCTCTCTTTGACAAAACGGAGCAAAAAGGACTTAAACTCCCAACATCTCAAACAAGAAATAAAGATAATAACATTTAAAGAAACAGCATAGAAGCTATTGACAGAAATTGGTGACATTTCTAAGATCTGATGGTAAAACAACATGTGTAATTAACACATATTTAGCTACATATTAATGACTTTCTGTACCTTTAACATTCTGCAGTACATCACAAAGTGTTTATATGTGTCTCATAATCAAACATTTTATATACATGGTAAAAATTGTCAGCTTGTTATTCACATAAACAGAAAAATTGATATCAAATGCCTAAGGCCTTGAGAGTGATTGGTATATGCACTGCAGTGTTATTCACCTCCAAATTATGACAATGGTCATACCTACTGACTAATGTTCACTGCTCAAAGGTTGTTGTAAGGTAGCATTTCAGGCATTTAGCTAATGCTCTTATCAAGAACACAAGATGGAGGGTTCAGTGCCTTAACAGGACGTGTGTCTCTTTAAGACAGACGGTAGGATTGTTGAGACAATTGATCCTCTCTTACAGGACATTCTCACCTTTCACTTAACACATTGATTTAATATCTTTCTTTATCTCATTTTATCTGTTGTGTTTGCAGTGACTAAGGAAGGGGCTCGGCAAACTGTTCTGCAGCATGGAGAAAGAAGACCTGAAGGTCCTCAACAAGGGGGAGGAGGAAGAGATGGTAAGCCTCTTTTCCATTTTGCATCAGTACCAATGTGGGAATTCTTGTTTTCAGCTCAGGACTGTGCCACTTCTTTCTTTGCACCCTTCAGGAGCTGCAGGGCTACCGTCTGTGCCGTTGGCGGTTGGCCCTTGTGGGCCTCGGGGTGCTGTGTACAGGGGGCTTCCTCCTCCTGCTGCTCTACTGGATGCCAGAGTGGTGCGTCAAATCCACCTGCACCCGTACCACAGCCCGTGATGCCGAAGTGGTGTTGCTGCGCTCCACGGTGGGTAGTAAGCTAAGCTGTGAGGTTATTATATTTATATTTAAACTAATTCAATTGTTTGTTAAAAGTTAGAAGTTGCCTCAGTCTCAAGTTGAGCCATTGAAAGCTCAGACAGTAGTTGGATGGTAAAGTAGTGAACACAGATGACATATTAAGGACATCTACTATCCACTGTGGCTTGTTAAGCCGAAAAAGTCATGTTGCCCTTTTAAGTTATTTTATATACGTTAATTTGCAGGCCTGTCATCTAAAAAATATAGTATCAGACATCTACCAAGTATGATTTAAATTTTCTGTTACTTTTATATTAAATGAATCAAATGAAATGATACAGTTTGATTTCATGAGGTTGACACAGATCCTCCCAGTTTGTGGTTTAAAACAAAAAACAAACACTTTCATGGTTCTTTTTTTCAAACCAGTAAACCACAGAAGGGTCAAGTCCAGCTGCTGTCAGGCAAAGCTTGGTATATAGATATATATAGAGGATATAAATCTCAAACTCATGTGCTTTTAAAGGTTTGAGTGAATACAACTGATGTATTGTAGTAGCACAGTGAATACATTGAGACTGACTGACTACAGTCACACAGGAAGGAATGCACAGATAATTCGCCATGTGCCCAACAGTATGTTGTCATAACCCAGCCCGTAGGCCATGACAAGTATGGGAAAAGGCAACAAATGCTGATAAATACAAGTTATTTATTGTAATAAAGAAAATAAACTACAACACAACTTCGGATATGAGGTGTGTTAGTCAGTGACATCAGTAGTTCATGTGGATGTGTGTGGATGGTGTAGGGTTAGGTGGAGTAAAAATAAAACAAAGACAAAACAAAAAGTCGAGTCAATTTATTTATAGGGCACATTTAAAAACAACAGACGTTGACCAAAGTTCTTTAAAGAGAGATTAAATTAAAAAGTAACAGGCGCTGGCAGGGAAGAGAGCGAGCCATGCTGGAAGCTGGGACTTTTATGCCATGTAGAGCGCTGGGCCCAGCTGCTCCAGATCTGGTTGGATACTGCAATCAGCTCCTGTAATCAGCCCCTTTGGCACCTCGAAGACAATGTGGGTAGACACAGAGTACGTCTCAAGTCTCTTATTTTATGGCTCCTCGCTCCTTGCCTGAACTGGAAGTTGTTCCTGATGCGCCATTTTCACGAGCGTCCCAAGTCTCTTATTTTGCTTGGAGGAGCGAGGAGTGAGGAGGTTATTGATTGGACGCTGCAGCTGATCAGACTGATCTGATACATCACTGTAGTTTCATACCGAAGTGGAGACAGATTACAGATTAGATTTAAGTGTATCATTCCCAAGTTTTATGTTTATTTATATATTCATCATATAGTTAAAAATCTGTTAATTTTCAGTCTGATCAACAAAAGAACCATAAACAACTTTCTTCATTTATTAGAAAGATTTTTTTTTCATGATGTTATTACCTCCATTAAACTGTTTCTTGCTGACAGACAGACTCTTCCTGACTTTAACTTAATCCATAATAACAGTTAAACACATTTATATTTTACATCATTTATCGTCATTTCCATTCAGTCACATGTGAGGCTGAAAATTCCTGAGTGTCGGGTTTGATATGAGTTATATCATTTCCATTTGCTCTGAAACATTTAGCCAAATACATATTTTCCAGTGTTCAGAAGACACCCTGATCATATTCTGGGTTATTGAATGATGAATTCACTGTCAGGGTTATCAAAAAATACAGATGGAAATGATCAATAAATAGTATTAATGCATTCTGCGAGTAGAAATGGTTTCTACAGCTGTTAAAGCCGACTAACAGCTGATCCAGCTGTGATCATCAGAAACGGACGTCGCTTCACATGACACCTCAGAGGAGAAGACGTCTCATGTCTCTTAAAACAAATTTCCTTGTTTCCTCTCTCCTCGCTTGGTTTCCTTGCGTCTCTCCTTGCATCCACGGTGGGAGGGACTAAGACACAAGGAAAAGACGCAAGTGAGGGAAACGTGGATGCAATTTAAGAGACTTGGGATACACCCACAGTAACTGACACAGCACACCCACAAGCAGAAAGAGGCCGTTACAATGTCCATAGCGTGTGTGTGGGTGTTTGCATTCCTATCTCATGCGTGTTGGTCTTATGCTTGTGTGCATGTGTTTGCATTCATCCATGACCATCTGTGTATGAATCTATGTGTCTGATTATGGGTGTTTATTCACTTTTAAATGCCCTCATGAGAGTTTGTTCAGCAATAGGAATTTGGTTTAGGGTTAAGGTTAAAGTTAGGATTATGTAGGGTGAGGCAGGGTCTGAAAATAACACACGCAAAGCACCAAATACAGCTCAGTGTTTTAACATGGAAACGAAAGGCCACGTGCTGCTGTGATCACTTACCTTTTTAAGACAGGCTTGCATGACAGAAATGCACTAAAGACAGCAGAATTAGCGTCAAGGTTAGTTAGTAATGGAGGACAGTTTTGGAGTTAATGATTGAAGGTCCACAAAAGTTCAGTAGTTGAACTTAGTTTATTTGTTTTTGTGCAGGATGAGTTCCGGCGCTGGTTCCTGGCTAAGGTTCGAGTGATGCTGGCCCCGGGGAGCAACCCCTTCCACAGCCTGGAGACCCAGACCACCTCCCCCTCCTCCCCTTCCTCTCCCTCCTGCCCCTTCTCCCCTGACTCCCCCTCTCTGGCCAATGGACACACCCCCCACCCTTCTGACGGCAGCCCCGCTCAGGAGCTCATCAGAAGATTTGCCGACTACCAGCCCACACAGGTAGGCAAAACATCATCTCCACAATATACTGTATTTACACACATGCTAAACACACTTATGACAGCAACCACAAACACACCCTGACAGTAAATCTTAGGACTAGCTGCCAGACTGGCAACCATATATCAATGTCAAAGTTGACAGAAGGTTTGCCATGTTTTAATGTGTGATTATACTCCATATTTCCATGATGATAGAGTGATAATACAGATTGTTAAACTTATCTTACCTTGCTGTCCTTGTGGATAGTCTCCATTGACCACATTCATTACATAATGCCTTACCATAACAATAAATTCAACAATCAGAATATATTTTAATTGCCTCCATTGATCCAAACATTCAAATTTCTGTTAAAAATGACAGAAAATAACAAATACTGGAATTGAATATGGTGCACTGTCAAACTGTTTCTCTTACCAGTTTTCTGTTTTAAATTTGCTCTGACTTATTTCCCCACTGCCCCTCACCCTTCTGTTTCCCTCAGATTCGCTATTTTACCTTCCATAGCACAAAGTATTATTGGAACAACGAGGTGCAGAACTTTGAGGTTTTAAAGTAAGCATTCTTTGATTTTCTACACAAATGTATTAAGGCTATTTTTATACTAACATGCAGGCACGTTTCATTGCAGTAACAGTAAGCTAAACAAAGAATTTTATCTGGCAGTGTCTGTGATAGCAATAATAATAACTGTACAGCCCTCAAACGATAAATATTTGTAAAATAAAATGGGCAAAACAAGCCTTTGCATTAACATCTGTAGCAAAGGTTAAATTTGCATTTCTGGCACTGTTAAGTCTTATTAAAGGTGTCAACTTTGTCTCTTGCTGTGATCTATGTTCTTCCTACAGCGGCCTGGAGGATCTGCAGGTCAGCTGCTCCACCCTCCATGCGGAGCACAGTGCAGGCCTGACCAGGAACCAGCAGGAGTACAGGTAACATCTGTCTGAAGGATAAGTCACATAGCTTAAGATAATTTGTACAACAGTTCTAAGCCTGTTTTAGGTGAAAGGGTAGTCAGGCCCATTTGTCAGATTTCCCTGTTGTTGCAGATTATAACCCCTTTGCCTCAACAAAATTTTTCCAACATCTTTGAGTTTAGGCTGGCCAGATGTCAGCTGCGATTTCCCAGAGGAGTGGTGAGGGGAAGTCAGTACAGATATGTCGAAATGACAATTTATACAGAGCCCACGCTTTTTAAAAGCTGTGCAACCAAAGAGGAGGAACTACAGTAATCAGTGTAACCATCTGACAAATAGTTTAGTTTAGAAAACCTTGGAACCCTGACCCTCTAATATTACATTGTGTATCTTTGCTTTATTCTGTGTGTTTAAAAATGAAGGTCTGATTTACAACACCTTGAACATAGAAACAGTTTGACTTACATGAACGTGGCTCTTGTCTCTTTTACCTCTTGACAGGAGACTGTTCTTCGGAGTGAATGAAATTGCAGTGAAAGTGCCTTCTGTTTTCAAGCTGCTTATCAAAGAGGTAGGGCCACAGTTTGCAATAATTTTTTCACTCAATTTAAGTTGACACTTTGTCAACTTGTGTGCTCATCCCAGTGTTTTTGCAGGCATATTGGCACAATTAACAGACAGTTTCCTATATACCAAATGATAATGGTTACATTATGAAAAGTTGAGCTAACTACTACTGTGTGTGATTTGGTTTGTGACCCACATAGCATTTCTGGACAACGGACATTTTCCTTCAGTTGTCTGAACTTCATAAATGATAGATCTCTGATCGTGTGCCACCAATTTGTTCTCGCTTTTAAAGGTAACTGATTATTTGTGAAGGATACAATATAACAATCTATGCCCTTCATTTAACTATTCCACAAAATTAATTGATAACTTCAGGTCATTTTACTAAGTTCAGACTTTGTGAAACATGCAAAAATAGCAACCAGTTTCTCAAAAGTGCTTCCAAGATTGTTTAGAGGATGGCCTTATTTACAGACATTTACATACTTGAGAAGTAATTGTTTCAGTTCAAGGAAGGAAACTTGTCAAACCAATGCTGTGTCCAAATACCCTCAAGAAAAACACAGATACAAGTTTGCATCATTATGTCTGCATGGCATTAGTCACTTGAACTCTACTTCAGATGAGTACATAAACCTGGACCATCAGGATCTCTATTAGAGATACAGTTGAGCAACTTGAATAACATTACCCAGTGGTCATGTGCATCAAACCAAGTTAAATTTCCCCACTGCATCATTGGCTTTTTTTTCTTTTAGACCTCAAGCCCTCAAGTAGACATCTCTGTTTACAAATGCATTGTAGTTTCACCTTCATGCTTTCACCTCTGCATTTGCCATACAGTTCTAATCTCTCTCTCTGTCTCCTCCTGCAGGTTCTCAATCCTTTCTACATCTTCCAGCTCTTCAGTGTGATCCTGTGGAGTGCCGATGAGTATTACTACTATGCTGTGGCCATTGTTTTCATGTCGGTCATATCCATAGCTACCTCTCTGTACACCATTAAAAAGGTGAGCCCTTAATTTATTAAGACCCATATTAATATTTATTGTAGGCCTGAGTTGTTTGGAATTGGAGAGAAATGGGATCCATTTGTTGTTCACACACAATTAGACTCTCACATTTCACAATTTGTGTTTGCGTGACATTCAATGTCGTTGTAATTAAGATTTTCTGAAACATGTTTTTGCACATTTTATTCACATGTTAAGACACATTTATGGCAGCTTACTGAGCTTTTAACTATACATTTTTTTTGCCCCGATAGCAACGGGGCCAAAGGATGGCATGGTCGGTTCGTCCATCCGTTTGATGGTTTATCCGTATATCGGTTCATCTGTCCATCCATACGCCCCAACACTTTGATCCAGAGCAAGATATCTCGACAACTAGTGGCCAGATTGAAATTTGGTACGAATATTCATGGAGGACAGTTCCAAATGTTTTTGATGACCCCCTAATTTTTTTCTTATAGCAACAATTTTAGGCCAAAATCTTTGTTTACACGATATTTCATAATCTGTTGATTAAGTAGCCTTTAGGACTGAGATAAGTAGCATGTAGGCATGTAAGAGGTATTATTTGACCTTTTATATGTCATTTGTGTCTTATATCACAAAAAACATTATATCAGTTTATCTTTGTTTCATCTCAGAGGCTTCATACAAAAAGTATGACTCTGCTTTATGAAACAGTACAGCAAGTACCAAAGAGAATCACAGGAGCACATATTTACAGACACTTGTGTGTGTGTGTGTGTGTTTTTCCCCCCCTGTTGTTTACTGCACACATCACACAAACTAAATTGCTCTGGTGCAGTAAAATTTCTTATGTACCCGTTCCAGCCCCAGTGCCACGTCAGACACACTCGCTGCCCCGCTCATGTCTAATCCAGGGGTTTCAGGCTAGCATAAAGGCTCATCTGCACACGGTCTGCTGCCCCTGGCTTCATAGTTCACAAACTCAGATCAAAACATGCTTGCAGTCACACAGGTGGTCACTGGAATCAAGAAGCTGTCTGAAGTATTTCATGTGTTTTCTTTGTTCCCTTTCTCCAGCAATACGTCATGCTTCACGATATGGTGGCAGCTCACAGTATTGTCCGTGTGTCTGTATGCCGAGCCAACAACGGTTTGTCAATTTTTTTTGTTGTTGTTTTGTGTCTCCCTCTGCATTTTTTTGCAGATTACCCCAGTTGACTTAGCACACAGCATGCATTATTCTATTCAGTCTCCTGTTTTTCTGAAGAGTGCTTTCCACACCAAACCTGAGAGTAGATGGGCCAGACTCAATTACACTGTCACCCTGCTTTGGCTGTCCTCCAGATGGCTGCTATGGTGGGACACTGCAGATTTAGAGAGAGAGAGAGAGAGACTATATGTGAGACAGTGGGCGTAGCACATATATACATTTCAAAGCACTTTGTATGTCAGGATGCATGCTGTGTGCTCATCAGGTGTTTTATCAGCCATAGCTACTTAAAGTTAATTCCATGAGTTTCTTAAAGGACATAATTAAATTGATGTTCAGAATCATAGTGGAAATTTGTACACAGTTTATATTCATGTTCATGCATCCATTTACTGCACTGGCCCCTGCTTGTGATGCCTCAGCTTTTTCTCTGCTGCCTAGAGGGGCGTGAGTAATGAGAGATGTGCTGAAAGAGACTCTGGGACTCTGACTGACACACAAAATATCTCCTGACTCATCCCTCCCCCTCCTCTCCATCTGCCATCTGCTACTCTTGGCTCATATACACACTTTTCACCTTTCTCCACACTCATCATTTTCTACCTTTTTTCATTACCCCGATTCCTGGCAGATATCGAAGAGATTTTGTCTACTGACCTGGTGCCCGGTGATGTGATGGTCATCCCCAGCAATGGGACCATAATGCCATGTGACGCCGTGCTGGTCAGCGGCACCTGCATCGTCAATGAAAGCATGCTCACAGGTTAGAAAAGAAAAAAAGAAAAAGAAAATTTTTGAGAAAAGAAAAAGTTTGATAACTCAGGAACAAGATCGTTATTTGGTATCTTCTGTGGCTAGGATGTGTCAAATAACAAAGTGTAAACCTCTCAGAAGCCAGTCCTAATATCAGTCTACCCTCCATCAGGTGAGAGCGTTCCTGTGACAAAGATCAATCTCCCGAACCCGATGCCAGGGGAGAGGGGGGAGGAGGCTGACAGTGCCTACAACACAGAGGAGCATAAGAGACACACACTCTTCTGTGGCACCCATGTCATCCAGACCCGCTTCTACACAGGCGAACTGGTCAAGGCTGTCGTGGTCCGCACAGGTAGGTGTTTGTGTGTCTTGGGATTTAGTGCTAACATTTAAATGTCCTTCATGCTCTCTATCGAAACTGTGGTGCTATAACAACAATGAGATTTCATATATTTAAGTTTCACTGTGAGACACAACTCACTTTATGGGAATAGCAACTGAGTAAGCTGTGACTAATACAGATTAATAATAGAAGACTAACAATAGTTAGAAGACCAATAACTTTCAAGCACTACTGATGCTTAGTACAAGAGCAATGCAGCATTTCAGTGTTCAGTAATATCCCTTTAATTCAGGAAGTCAGCATATGATATGCTCTAGCAAAGATGTGTTTTACCCACATTTGAGCCATTCTAAGAAGACTTTTGTCACAGTCTAATTCTTGGTCACCAAAGTTGAGAGACCTCTGTCCCTGTATGAAAGTATAAGTATAAACTTTTAAAAAACTTTTAACCTAAAACTTCTTATAACAACTTCTTCACCCAGGTTTCAGCACAGCCAAAGGCCAGCTGGTGCGCTCCATACTTTACCCCAAACCCACCGACTTCAAGCTGTACCGTGATGCCTACCTCTTCTTGTTGTGTCTGGTGGCTGTGGCTGGAATCGGCTTCATATACTCCATTGTCCTCAGCATCATGCACAAGGTAATCTAAGTAAACAGAGTGGATTAAACAAAGTTTCTGATTTGGAGTAACGTGCGTAAGAGTTTCTGTTGCAAGGTAAAGGAGGTGAAAAACTGTTGTCTCATGGAACACCTGCTGTGCTCTGTCTCTGTTGATTTAAAAATACATCAGCTGCACAATATAGTTACAGTTTAATCACAGTTAAATCAGTTGACCTTTAACCATCCTACTGTGGCTGAAGCTTAAAAGGGACCTGTTATGCTTTTCCTTATTTTCAGTCATATATATAATGTTACAATGTCGGATGTTCATATTAAACGTGGCCAAAATGTAAAAAAATTAGGTAAACGTATGTAGGAGTAATCCCTGTAAGCAAAAAGCACTGGCTTCAGACTGCTCTGAATGCTCGGTTTCCAACATTTTTTTTCTACTTTCTGTTGCCACATTGTGCAAAAGTTATTCCAACAACAGACAACATAGTAATATATTTCTGGTTTACTGTACTGCAGAACATGGAAGTGAACTGTTTGAAACAGTAGTTTGCATTCTCTGCAAGGCTTATTGTAGGATTAGCATCAGACTTCAGACATGGAGGATCAGTCAGTTTGGGTCACCTATTTGGATCTGTGGTTAACATAATAACGAGAGGAGAAACGTACCAAGAGAGACTTAGCTGTACCACACTGTTCAGCTCTAAAGTGGGTTTCAACAGCCCAGCAACCCCTCCAACAAATGAGAAATGATGAACACTGAAGCCCTACCAGTTTAAATTAAGTGCTCATTTATAGTGATAATAAACCATGTTTCACAACTTTTACCTTTCTGCCTGCCCAGGTTCCAGCTAAAACCATCATCATTGAGTCCCTGGACATCATCACCATCACTGTGCCACCTGCGCTGCCAGCCGCCATGACGGCTGGTATTGTGTACGCCCAGAGACGCCTCAAACACATTGGCATTTTCTGCATCAGCCCACAGAGGATTAATATCTGCGGGCAGATCAATCTGGTCTGCTTTGACAAGGTGGGTTCTAGCGGTTGTATAATTGTTTTTCATTACCAGTCACATAGTCAACACTACTAACCTTACATATTTACCGAAGAAGAAAAGTTAAAGTTAAAGACGTCAGTGTATGTAGGCTGACAACAGAATACACACCCAAAAATTAACATAAAAAACAAACAGAATATACAGAAAAGTCAAACACAGTGATATGAACAGTGGTAGAATTAGAACATTTTGAGTAACCAAGCAATTGGAGTGGTACTGTTGATGCTAAGGTTTGGTAGGTGCCATTTCATATGAAGAAGCAACTATCGATGTTACCCAAAATTAATTCCACCTGCCTCTGGTTGTGTGACCATAAAGATCTACATGATTCGATTCAGTTGATATCAGTTTTATTCTAACATCTTTCTTCCTCCAGACTGGAACTCTTACAGAAGATGGATTAGATTTATGGGGAGTCCAAAGAGTTGAGAATGGCAGGTAAGATTATTTTTACTCCAATGTAGTAAATATAGAACTACCATTCCACTTCGAAGCATTTTGGCCTCATCCCACAGAAGCCTCGTAAATCTCTGGTCACTACATTATTTAAATAATCTTCATGCTGATGGTCTTATTTGCTTATGTGTGTTACGTTTAACCATTTTAAATTAAGCTGAAAATGCTAAGTGAACGCTCAGAGCCCTTAGAGTTGCTAAAGTTTCTCTGAGCATATTGATGATTGCGCTGGGATTGTGTCAAAAAGATAGCAGAGAATATTATCAAAATTCTGAACCAACCAGTCTCTAGTTACTAAATTTGCATTTCTTGCACAGTGAATATTAAAATTAATTATCACGTATTGTAGCAATGATGAACGATTTGATTCATTTTTTTCCCAAAATTGAGAATGATAATTATTGATTGTATGATCATGATTTGTAGGAAAACTTGATGTTTCTTTGGCATGAATCAGTAGAGTAAATTGAACCATAATCATGCAGTGTTGTTGTTTTAGTAGTTTTCATACAGTATGAGGTTAAGATCCATTTCTTCTGGAAGCATTTTCATAATGACATTTATTTTAATCGTCATAGAAAAATAGTTTTTCTGACTTGCACCTCTCTATATTTATTTGTCTCAGTAAAATTTGTCCTCTGTCCTTGTTGACCATCTGTTTGTCCTGCCTCTCCAGTTTCCACCTGTCAGAGGAAAACGCCTACAAAGAGAATCTGGTCAAGACCCAGTTTGTGGCTTGCATGGCCACCTGCCACTCTCTCACCAAAATAGAGGGCCAGCTGTCTGGAGACCCGCTGGACCTCAAAATGTTTGAGGCTACAGGCTGGGTGAGTTGCTCTGTATCTATCCAAAAGCATAATGAGGGCAAGACAGGAAACACAACAGTGTCAACAGGGAATCTGTTACATTAATAATGTAACATTTTTCTGATCTCTACCTTCTCTAAACTTTTGGATGCTCAGATCCTGGAGGAAGCCACTGAGGAGGAAACATCTCTCCACAACCGTATCATGCCTACTGTGGTTCGACCTCCCAAACAGCTGTTGCCCCCAGAGCCTGCAGTATCCCCAGAACAGGACATGGTACGTGCACTGACGCACTTGTTCAGCAAGAGAACAAAAGGTCTTCACAGTCTGGGAAATGCAAAAATGAATATAATAAAAACCAGCATATTCTTGTGCTTCAGTGTAACACAGATAGACACTGTAGTCATAGCAAAACAACAGCAACATTATTATCAATCTAAATTATGGGTTTATTTGTTGTTGACCTTTAGTTTTTCCCCAACTCATCCCACTTTACTCTTCTCTCATTCTAGGAACTTTATGAGCTTTCGGTAAGTAGTCTGCTTCCTTTTTAAAAATCCACTCGCCAGATTCCTCTTTTTTTTTTACCTGTTTAACTGTTCAGCCTGTGTCCCAAAAGCATCTTAAAACTAAGATGATCTTTGCCCATAAATTTACAATGGGACTAGGATTTGGGGAAAGATCATCTTAACCTTAAGAAACTTTTGGGTAACAGGCCTTGATCACTTGTAAAGAACTGTACATTTAAGCATAAATAATGACTTTCAATTGTTAATGTAAGGTATTTAATTTAGACTTCATTTAAATTCAGGATTTTAAAAAAATATTTTGAGTCTTAAAGAGAGAATCTAATCTGTATAGAGTTCATGATTTTGTCAACTGAGCACTTATTTCAATTTTGCATTATCTGTATTTTTTATTTCATTGTTTTTGATGAAATCATTCAATCAGCATCCTCTCCTCGACATAGATGATAATGATGCTATCTTATGTCTCTGTGTGTGCATGTGCAGTCAGCATATGAAATAGGTATCGTGCGCCAGTTCCCTTTTTCCTCAGCACTCCAGAGGATGAGTGTGGTGGCCCGTCTGCTGGGGGAGAAACGTATGGATGCCTACATGAAGGGGGCACCAGAGGTGGTGGCTAGTCTCTGCAAGAAAGAGACAGGTGAGGTGTTTGATTACTGTAACTGTTATGGTGCTGCATTTTATTGAAACCCACTCACCTGCTAAAGCTGTGGGATTTAGCAGCACATCAAAGTGTAATGAGAACCAGTGAGTTGCTTTTTGTGAAAGAAAACAATGGGGAAAATTGATTAATTGAAAGTCAATTAGGTTTTGTTTTTGGTCCTTTGGTTTGTTTGTTAGTTACTCTCAATAACTACTTTCCTGTTGGTATTGGGATTTGGACAACAGGTCAAGTACCTTGTGATTAGTTCAGGATGCAGAAGTGGATTAACAGTATTACCAGTGCTTACAAAGCTTTCTATGTTTTGGCTCAAAACACGTTAACTGTAAGGCATTGAAGCAAACTATCTATCCAATTAGGCCACTTCCGCCAAAACAGATTCTCCACTATTTTTTTTCTCCACTCCTCCCACTATTTTCATCCAATCCTGGTATATACGATATTTGAATACTGTGAGCCCAAGAGTTATTAGCTTGTTTTTGTCATACAAATGGTTGCCAGATTCTTGTAAACAGCCTTCTACCCCTGACCCGAGTATTAAAAGCCACAGAAGTTTAATGAGTCTTCTCTTACTGCTGTTACTGCTCCTCTGTGACTTCACATATCTCCTCATCCTCTCCCTGTCTCTTTGCAGTGCCAGAAAATTTTGCAGAGGTTTTGGAGGGCTATACCAAGCAGGGTTTCAGGGTCATAGCTCTGGCTCACCGTCGTCTTGAATCGAAAGTCTCCTGGCACAAAGCCCAGAACATCAGCAGGTAACGTATATTGTGGATATTGTTGTCTGTGACCTTTGATTTTAAAGCCAAGGATTGTTGCTGCTTTTCTGGCATGCCGCGTCAAACTGCTCAGATCGGACAGTGTCACACCCACATCACTCTAGTCTACTGGATATAAATAAGAAAACTAATTGAAGGGGCTTTTTAGTCAAATAAAGAACCTTTTTGTACTCAAAATGTTAAAATTCATAATAATTTACAATAAATAATATAATAATTTAGAGCAATAGTATGTTGGTCCTAAATACTACTACTAAAACGTTTTTGGACTCTGCACATAAGTACTAATGTGTACGCATCTTCCTCTGAATTAGGGATCACATAGAGAAAAACATGGAGTTCCTGGGTCTGATCATCATGCAGAACAAGCTGAAAGCAGAAACCCCAGGAGTACTGCAAGATCTCTACCGAGCCAACATCCGCACTGTCATGGTTACTGGTGAGAACATGCTCACACGTGTGCACATATACACATAGAGTATACGCTTCATTATTGTAACTAATGAGAAAATGAGCTTGCACAAACATACAGATATGGATATGCAAATAAAAACATACAGCACAGATGCACATAATCTCCTCCTGTCATGTTTCTGTCTGCAGTTGGTTCTTTTTATTGCTTTTATGCAGACAGCAAAATTGGTTTCATAATCTTCTGTGTTTTGGCACTCAAAAGATTTAATTCCTCTGGTATTTACTCAGCTGTATCTGTAATCTCAACTAATAACATTTTCTAGGCTGCTCAGTGTAACTGCCACAAACTAACTCCAGTATCCACCAGAGGATCTTTTGTTTTTTCCCTTTACTTTCTTCACTTTCTGTGTTGCTTTCATCTGGTTTTCTGTCTTCTGAGGATTATCACACAGGCTGTAAAAAGGAAAGAATGTCAGAAAACATCTCACACTCAAGCTGAAAATGATTCATGATCAACACACATTAGTTGCTATTTCAGGGCAAGCTTTTCTCTCTGTAACCTGATGATTTTTTTTTCCAAACTCCATTAGCCCTCTATTTGATATTGAGCAGGGGAAAGCAAGAGAACATCCATGCTAAGCTGGTTACATTTGTACTGGTCTTGAACGGGTCCCTCTCTCTCTCAGTTTCAGCCCTCAGTCCAGACTAAAACAGTGTTCTTCTCTCTCCAAATCTGAGCTTTTCTGAAACTGTCTCCAGATTGATGTTTAAATGTTAAATTGCTGGCTCGGTGTTTCATTGTGCACAGAGAAAACAGCTTTTGGAGAACAATGACATTTTGCACAAAATTTCAAGGTCGTAACTTGAGTGTTTTTGTGAGAGAGGTAGAGAACAAGAGGGAGGATTAGAGTGACATAAAACACATAAAGAATATGAAAAATTAATTTGTGTTCCAACTAGACACTATCATCATCTTAGTCTATCTTTAATTAGTTTTGGGTATTCTCAGAATAGAGCTTTTAACTGGTAAATGGTTTGAATTGAGATATGATTTTGGAAAAATCTTTGTAAATAAAGCAAATAAGAAACGCTTACTCATTCATTTTACAGGTGACAACATGCTGACGGCCATCTCGGTGGCTAGGGACTGTGGGATGATCCCTCCAAAGGACACAGTTATAATTGCAGATGCCCTCCCTCCCCATGACGGACAGGCTGCCAAAATCACCTGGAGATACGCCGACAAACCGAGCAAGACACCTCGACTGGAGGTGAGGCGATAGGGCAAATGCTAGAATGAATACTCGCACAAACACAAAACATACACACTCATGCACTCAGTAATGGGATGAAAAAAAAACAATTTCCCCCATTGTGTGCAACAATGCATACCACAAAATGTTATTCCTGGCAGGGTGGAAAGCCTCTGAAACTGAATCCAGGTTGTCGGGGGGGGGCGCTTAAACTGTAATTGCATCACAGCATGTGAAGTAGCTTTAAGAAGGTCGCTGTCAAAGCCAAGGTGTCCCATACCACATATTCAGTGGGAAGGAACATAATTTTCCTGCCATTTCCTTTTATTGTTGGTCAAAGAAAGGGCCAAACAAATGTGCCAATATTGGTAGATGGCTTGATGTTTTACTCTGACAGAAGGGTTTCTTGTCTGCAAAAGAAAAAATGTTGCACTTGTCGTCTTCAAAGCCGTGCTGTCACATCAGTGACATCCATACCAAAGTCCAAACACACTTGGGAAATTGATTTTACTAAGGGATGTCAGTCAGTCAGTCTGACTGTGTGAAGGATTTTAACCCTTGGATACTATTAATTTAAACTGCTTTAGTTACTCAATGGGTGGTGCAAAGGACTCCCACTGCCAAGGTTGGATAATTTGAGTCTCACGAGAAATGCATGTGCTCATATTTTATTGTATTAGTACTGTGTGACCATACAAAAATTGAAGCCCTTGTATGATATAATGCAATCCAATACAGCAGTTGAATGATAAAATATGACCTTTGCGAAACCTCTTTAATAGTTGTTGACACTGTCTAAGAGGTTGATGCAACCTTATATTGGTATCTTAAATTGTCTTGATTCTAATCCATAATTTCATTTCATTACTTTAACAGGAAGTAAACATCAGCCTGGAGGATGTGTGTCACGTAGATGAGCCCAAAACGCAAGAGCTGTACCACTTTGCTATGAACGGAAAATCATTTGCGGTCATTGCAGAGCATTTCCCCGACATGCTTCAAAAGGTATGAGGTCTCTTAAATGAGGATTGACATCTCTTTTTCAGTAACTGGAGTAGAAATCTTCAAGTTGCACCAACTGTTCTTTGAGGACAGCTGTCGCAGTAATACCTGATGTCCGTTGTCATCATGTGTTCTGCCTTGTAGCTGGTGCTGCATGGGACAGTGTTCGCCAGAATGGCCCCAGATCAGAAAACCCAGCTCATTGAGGCGCTTCAGGGTGTAGAGTGAGTATTTCTGTCCTGCATATGATGTGGCTTTGAGAAGTTATTTTGACAAGTTTTCCAAAGTTTATTGTAGTTGTATCACCTGCAGAGGTATCAGCCTAAAGTCAAAAGTTGAATTTAGCAAAAAATGATAACATATAAGTGGCCAAAAAACTTGAGGTTTGAAACTATGTGAAATTTTAAATGTAAAATGTGGGAAGATTGAGCGCAGAGTCACTGATTTTTATCTTTTGCTCACAGCTACTTTGTGGGTATGTGCGGAGATGGAGCGAACGACTGCGGGGTATGTAGTACAACCATATAGATAAATGTCGGAGTGACACATTGAAATGAACGTAAATTGATGCCAGTTAGTACATATGCTATCTTCTTCTCTTCCTTTACCCAGGCTTTAAAGAGGGCTCATGGTGGCATCTCTTTGTCAGAGCTCGAGGCCTCTGTAGCCTCTCCCTTCACCTCCAGGACGCCTAACATCTCCTGTGTCCCCAGCCTCATCAGGTTTTCTTTATTTGCATACTAACCAATATATAAATGATAAAAAAATATATAAATGGGGAAATTGATTTAAAGTTCCAACATATTATTTCATCAAATCTAATCCAAGCTTTTTAGATTTATTGAATGTTAAGTTTTAATAGCTGTGTGGCGTGAATGTTACTTAATGTCTTGTGGGGTTTTTATGTTGCACTGAGAGATGACACAGTGTTGGCTTTCTTTTACAGGGAGGGCCGTGCTGCTCTCATCACCTCCTTCTGTGTGTTCAAGTTCATGGCCCTTTACAGCATCATCCAGTACATCAGCGTCACTCTCCTCTACTCTGTACGTAATGCTGCTTCCACAGTTAATTGGTACCTGTAGAAGTAATGAGAAATACAGTAATTAGGCTCATAGACTTTACTCGATAGAGTCTCTGATCTGCTCTCTTTGTTTTCTTCTTAGATTCTTAGTAACCTTGGAGACTTTCAGTTCCTCTTCATTGACATTGCCATCATCCTCCTCATTGTCTTTACCAGTAAGTATAAGAAAAGTAACAAAGATAACGTGATAGGTATTTTATTGGTATGTATCATGCTTTTATTCATCTGAACATCCCTGAATCTCTCTCTTCCTCCTCCTCCTCCTCCTCCTTCTCCTCAGTGAGTCTGAACCCAGCGTGGAAAGAGTTGGTGTCACGTCGTCCCCCGTCAGGTCTGATCTCAGGGCCTCTGCTGTTCTCTGTGCTGACCCAGATCCTCATCTGCTTGGGCTTCCAGACCATTACATTCCTTTGGGTCCGACAGCAGCCCTGGTACACGGTCTGGAACCCGCATTCCGAGTGAGTACTTACTATCATTACGGAGGAACACCTGCTATAAAAGCATCATCGTTACCATGCTTTTTTTAATGTGAAATGACATTTAAACCAATCTTGTACGTCAGGCAAATTGGTTTCCAGTATTTTGACCACAGACTGAAAATGTTCTTCGACTCATCTTGAATTGAACTCTCCTCTCTCCCAGTGTCTGCAACCTGTCATCACACATTAACATGTCTGACCTCAACGACACAGAAGTGGACGACCACAACATCCAAAACTACGAGAACACCAGCCTCTTCTATGTGTCCTGCTTCCAGTATCTCATTGTTGCCATCGTCTTCTCAAAGGGCAAACCTTTCAGGCAGCCTAGCTACAAGAATTGTAAGGAACTTGCCTAACATTAATAAATCTGTCCTATTATGAGTACAAAGTTACTTTTATTTATTATAAATTTATTTGGTTTTTTTGTGCTTTCCACAGGGCCTTTTGTGCTGTGTGCATTGAGTTTGTACTTTTTCCTGCTGTTCATCATGTTCCACCCTATCGAAAGCATTGATGAGTTTCTAGAGGTAAGAGGAACACGAGAAACATTATACATTTACTCAGCTCTGGTGTAAAATGTAGCTTTTTTTTTTATCACTGCTGAGCTCTGTATGCTTCTTTTTTTAATGCACAGCCCTATCCATGATTTCATTAAAGTGTGCATTAAACAAGACAGTTGCCAATTATAACTTGGTAAGTTTTTTGTGTCCCCACATCAATGTTTAGTGTTGATATGTGTGTCTCTCTCTCTGTACAGATTGTTTGTGTTCCATTTGAATGGAGGATAAAACTCTCCTTGATCATCTTAGTCAATGCAGCTGTGTCTGTTTTGGTAGAGGTAAGACACACATGTAAACACATGGTAACAATAGATCTTTTTCTCATGTCAAGTTTTTGTTTTCTCATGCAGTGTGCTCATCTTTGTGTCATTTAGCTGGACAGCAGGATCAATGTTGTGTTGAGAAGAAATTATGTTATAAAATGAAAATATTTTTGTGCTTGAAGAGACGCCCTACAGTATCCGTAGGAGTTAAAACTTAGATATGTGATAGCTTTTTTTTTTTTTTTTTTTTAGTAAAACTATTTACATGTTAGGCTTTTTGTCTACTTTCTGGATAGATGGATGTTCTTTAAATAATATAACTTATTTCTGCACAACTGCATGATAGATAGTTTATGCTGGCCTCCCACACTCTGCCCTTCCTGTCAGCCGGCTGCCCTCGCATACATGCACTGCTTAGCAGACACCCTAGATGGCGCCATTTTCTAAACTGCCAGTGCAAATTCCTGTCACCTTTTCAGTGAATTAAAAATCAACCAAAATCATTTTTGCACAAAATCAAAACATTAAGCTGAGTTTTTAGTATTTTAAGACAATGGTAACCGAGCACTATCTTCTCACTAATTTTGTTGTTAAAATTGTAAGCTCTCATGTGATGATTAACACACAACTTAATGGAAGAAAAACGTTTCCACACATGATTTTTTTTTTTTTTTTTTTTTTTTTTTTTAAAGCTTTGATGCAATGTGGCTCTGCAAAAAATAATTGAAGACCTCTGTGCAAAAAAAAATAGCAGAAGCTATGTGAAATCAAATTAGCCTCTCTGTAATTCTTTCCCCTGCCCACTGCGCTATTCCATAGACCTTCATCATTGACATCGTCTTATGGAAGCTTGTGTTCAGCCGAGACAAACAGGGCAGCTTTGGCGACACTCCTGCCGCCCCGACACCACAGGTTGGGAAAATCTGACACCTTCTTCTTTAGCCTTTTCATTTTCCTCTTGTGTGGTGTTCCCTCTCTCTGTCCCCACTTCTTTCTCTGGTGTTACACACCGCACCTTTCTATTGTAACCTCTAACCAAGACATGCATGTGCTAGACTTAAGTCTCATATTATCTGTCTTCTCCCTCTCATGTCCTGCTCATGAGCACTCAGTTCAGGCTTGATAACAGTTACAGTTTTACTTTATTCTCTGGCTTCGTTCTCAAGATAAGTTCCGTTAACTGCTCTTAAATAAATAGTATTTTAGTGAAGACATTCTTGCTGAAGTTGAAAGCTATTTCCAATTTGAGAGCTACTGATTGTCACTGTTAAACACATTTACAGAAGGTAAGAGATCAAATAAGTGGCTTTATGGTTGGATCAAATGAATGAGTAATGCTCTCACATCCTTCAGCAACCGTCATTAAGAAACAACCTCAGTTCTCAGCTGTCAGTGTGTTAACTTTTGTATTTGTGAGGTAGGTTTAGCTAAAAAAGAGCACACTTAGCCTGTCAAATTTGTCTTTAAGATTTGAATAAGACATTTCACAACTAAGTATACTTAAACTTGCCAGACATCCAAATGATTGATAACTTTTCAAAATGGCTAAACCTGTTGATGGGTTGAAAACCTGGCAGTTAGAACGAGGTGTAGGACGAGATGTGAACTAGTCTGAGATTTGATGGTGGAGCTAAATACACTAGCTGCCAAAAAATATAAGAAGCAGAAGAAACCATTAGAAACCAGGCATAATTTAAAACAACTTCAACCTTTTTATCTGTGAAGGTGGTGACATTTAAGTGCAATATAATGAATTTGCTGTTCATTCAATTTAGCAAAAAATGTTGTTTCAATATACTGTAGATGACGATTTGATTTTTTTTTATGATGTGATATGCTGCCATGCACATGTATATCATACACTACAATTATTAATGTTGGAGAATGTTAAAAACCACAGTTTTTATGCAGAAATATACAAAAGTGGCCAGTTATTATTATTCCTTTTTTAAATTTTTAATTACTCAAACCAATTCAAGGCTTCGATATCTTACATTGCTTTTTTCTAGCAGTATGATTGCTTGTCACCTCTTCTCCCTTCGTCTACTGCGTCTCAAGTTCCAGCCCACTGGCCCTAATAAGCTCTCCTTGCTGCACTTGTCTCTTAGCCTCCCTATTACTGTAGGTCCTAGCTAATTATCTCAGCCGACACTGTCAGTGGTTTCCATCAAGTACAGTATGTTTGAATTTGAAGCAGGCTAGCCGTAAATGTCTTTTCCCAATATAATGTTAATGACAAATTTGACTTGCATATTTTTTTTAATCCATGCTGATCTGCTGTGGAATCCTTTGTTTGATCTTTGACTCCATGAGCTTGTTTTTAAGGAGTAGGCTCAGTCTTAAAGCTGTCCACTGCCAACTCCTTCAAACTGTTGTCATGCTGAATTTTGTTTTGAATGACTTGCATGCATGCATAATTGTAACAGTTGAACAGTGTAAAGAAAGTGTGCCAACGTATTAGACAAACGGCTCCTCTATCGTTTTATATTTTTGCATGATATAGTTTATTAGCATGCCATTGTCTGATGTGATTTGCTCTTGTCAGTAGAAATGTTTTTAGAGAAACTGTCTGACACCTGCTCATTGAACCTTTCCTCCCTCCCTTTCCTCCTTTATTCTGGTATTTATTTCATTTGTTTATTTCTGGGGCTGTGGTATTTTCAGGGGGGCATTGACCTGCGGGCGTACAAGTGTCTGTCCTGGGTGTGCTGCCCTCGCAAGATGACACCCAAGGCTCGCTACATGCATCTGGCCCAGGAACTCAGTGTGGACCCCGACTGGCCACCAAAACCAACCACCACTACTGAAGCCAAGCCCAGCCCAGAAAACGGCTCCACCTATCAAATCATGATCAACTCCTAGCATCCCCAACACCTCTCCCTGTATCTAATACCCCTTTTATACGGGAGACATGCATATGACGCATGTTTAGTGAACGCACATTCAACCTATTCATATGAAACAGTCACAGGATATTTGCTTGTTACTGTTTAAAAACTTGCGTCTAATACTGCAGTTCCAGAGATATAACTGCAAAACCCATAGACTTACACATAATTACCAAATAAAGTTAAGTTTCCGTTATCTCTGTACTCTTGCTCTCTCTGGCTCGTCCACTCACGCGCTCTCAGGTCTCTTAAATTAAAGTAAATTCCCATCCCTTACAACAATGCCTGTCCATCTAAGCCGAACAGCATCCAACACACATGGAGGGAGCGTTGAGAAGCCAGGTCAGATTAGTGTGTCAACCAAGGGTTTAATATCCACCTCACTTTGTCTGTCAGGAAGAGGTATAAAGGAGAGTCCGCTCCATTGCAGAGCTAGCCTCTGACATACATGTGCTGTCAGGAATGTCATGGGAAGTGTAGGCGTTGTGCTTGAAAATAATCGTTAAAAAATTGTTATTGTTAAAAAATTGTTAAAAATACTGAGAGTAAGAGGGTTGTTTGATAAACAAAGACTCTGGAGTTTGAGGAAAATTACTGTAAAAAGAGGTTCCACTTTAAAACTGATCGTTTCGAACAGTTGCTGTTAACACTGGAAGGGTGTGAAGGTGGTCATCTTCTGATCATACAGTTTTTAAAAGCAGCAGCAAAAACGTCTCCTCGATCTTCATATATCTGTGTAGCCACCACCTCACATCATGAAGGCGTTCATTCTGTGCGTAACTTGTGTTGTGGGCAGTTTAGGCTCTGATTGCTACTATGTAGTGGTCTTATACAGTTAATATACTGTACATACACGTCATTTTAATGAGCTTGCATAACCACCTGGCAAGCACTCATTAGAAAGCATAAAATTATAACCAAAAAGAAACTTACCATAGACCCCCAGTTACGAATAAAATGGCTAATTTGAGACCTGTATTCAAATAGTCTTTCAAGCACACTGTAAGTTGTATGGCTGCCATCAACAGGCCCAAGTTCATATTGACACTTGCAAGTAAACAAAAATACGCATATCCCTTCGACTGTCACTGATGATACAGGTCTGGAAAAAAAGTATAAAGAATTATTTAAATAAAAAATGGGGCATGTCTAGATTTTGTAAGGTTTGGAAACTGTACAATAATTCTAAAAATCTATATTTTTAGTAAGAGCTGACAGGATAGTTTTACTTGCTTTCATTGAACGTATTTATTGTGTTGAAGAGTCACCAGCCATAAGGTGATATGACCTTTAATAAAATCATACTGTTGTTTTCGGCCACTTTTAATTTAATTTAAGGTAGTTGTAGACAGTGACTTGTTGATATTAGAAGTAGGCATGGTAGGTTTAGGGAAGTTTTTTTTTATTGCAAGACTTTCTCACAAAATACACTAAATATACAGATTGATGATTAAAACTACAAAATGATTAACCTCAGAAACTAATCTGAGGTAAATTTTTCTCATATTTTGGCCAAAACTTTTATAAATATTCAAGAAATGATGGCCTGTAAAAAGTAAAGATTCAGTGAGAGAGACTGATTCACAAACAGATGTACTCTTCCTCTCTCAACCACAGGCTGGGACCTGTGGCAGGCTCTCCATTGTATCTGTCATCTTGTCAAAGATATTATTATGTAGAAAATATATCAAATTATGGATCAGGGAATGGCAAATACCATTGGTCTGTTCCTCCAGACTGAAACACGTCAACAATTATTAGATGTATTGCCATGAAATTTGGCACAGACATCCATGGTCTACAGAGGATAAATTCTCATGATTTTTTTTATTGCCTGGTTTTTCATGTCACGCCACTAACCGGTCAACAACACTTCAGCTCCTAACAGGATACCTCTAAAAGATTGCATGCACGTTATAACCTAAGTCTAGCAGGGGACAACATGGCCTTTCCTCAGGCACTCCCCTCAAGCCAAACTTTTTTGCCCAACTAGTGGTAAATAGTAGGAATAGCAAACTTTCACACTAGAAAATTTGGTTTTCCGGTGTGAGATGAACATTACAATCTAATGAGCCACTAGCATGGCTAGAAAAGTTTAATCTTGTTTTTGCATCTATGAGCCAATGTCCTGTCAGCATCTTATGACATCAGACAGGACACTGAAAGCATGCAAAGACATGCATGACGCCAGCTCCCTATGGTCATGTTTTGAAGACGTGATGGTTGCAAAACTAGAAATATAACTGCAAATACACAGCATTACTGTAGAGTAAGGAATATTTTACATGAACATCGCTGTATTAAAAAATCTGCACAAGAAACTGCATGCATCTGGCTGGTTCTCATGTGCAGTTATCCAAATGCATGAGAACGTATGGATCATACATCTACAAACTCATGTCTGATGGGCTCCTGGGAGCCATACTACAACTTTTTTTTTTTTTTTTTTTTTTAAACAATGTCCGTGACCGTCTCAGTAAAACATTTCTTCCTATGGAAGACTCATTAAAAGTGGGATGGTAAACCAAGGCAAGGCATTGTGCATCTCATCAGCTTGCTGCTTTTGGCACATTCAGAACATCCTCACAACAGCACACCCTGCACAAGATGGATGCTGATTAACGTTGACAGTAGTGTTCATGTATTGCACACAGGCTACCTGCATACAGTTAAGGGCTACATTTTATGTTCACTGCTCTCCCTTTGATGTTTAAAGTGATACTCCCCCAAATATGTTCTTTAAACATCTAATACTCACTTGCATCTGTTAGATTTTAAAGGTGACTGTAGAAGTTTGTAGTTTCTTCCTTAATAAAAATAAGAATGTGTAGTTCAGTCGGTTAAAATAGGTTCCAAAAAAGCCAAAAAAAATGGTACAATTGGAAATCATTGTAACTGACCGAATACAAGTTGACCACCAAAGCCACCAGAGATGGTGTTTGATAATCAAAAGACAGATTTTGGGTCAAGCATCACTTTAAAACAAACACACCGGCACGTATGTAGCTGCCTCCCAATGTCAATATAACTGTATTCTCTACAAAGCAGCCTGCCTTTCACTCATTTTATGGTTTAATATTCTTAATTTTAAAAAAATATGTCCAAATATATTCTCTGAGTGCTTATCAGTGGTTATGCGACACCATGTGAAAAGAATATCAATGTAATGTTACTAAAATTAAGCAAATTATTTCTCAAACATCTGGTAACAGCGCTGTGTATCATTTGCCACTTTATCATGTATTTGATTATGAATTATTTTATTCATATAAAAACAATATCACAACAGATTTCCATAGTATCAGCAACATAAGAGTCCAAAGTTGCTCAGTTCTTAAAAGCCATTGTCTATTGAGATACTTGTAGTAATATTACAGATGCATATGAAACTTGTGATCCATACTGTTTTCAAAACTCAAATGTGATATGTGATAATAGTTTTCATGCATACATGTATTTGATTTGCAAAGTTATAATATTTTGTAACAGCATTTTATGGGTTAATGGTCAGACTGTGAGAAGGATGGATACTAGATGAAACTGATGAGAAATGCATAACATGATTCAAATAGACATACTTGTGCCAATTTGCAGAAAGATAATGATATTTTGTCATGAATTTGTCGAAAATATGTTAATTTTGTTGAAGTTAAACAATATGGCTGAACATGGGCCAGATCAGTTTCTATGCTTCTGAATATTCAGCGGTATTTTTTTTTTTCTTTTTACCTTTCAGGGTTTCATTTTTTTCTTCTCTAGATACCTACTGAGGCTAAAATTGAATGTTATGAAAAGAACAAAAACAGTAGTTTTGTTTTTTTTGAATGCAATGCAATACTATGGTTATTGATTATATTTCCAAAGACTTAAAAACATTTGATCACATCTGTATTGGTTATTTGAAAAAAAGAAAAGAAAAAAAAACAGTTTAATTTTAGCCTGTGTTCAGTTCTGTCAACTCTGATTTGACTGAGCAGAAGTGGACTTTAAATGGAGATGATAATAATATTAGAGGTTGGATTCTATCTGTATATATGAGATGTACATTTTTAGTGTGTGCATAAAAGTCAAAAGATTTAGTTATAAAAATGTATGGTTTTTGGATTATCAAAGGGCTGGTGTGTCTTTTTCTACTATTTTGGTACTGTGTTACAATCAGTTGTCTTTCTACTTTTAATTTATACTTTCTATTGGATTTGTTTGTACCTTCACTTTTGTTATGAAGTTGCATTAGCTTGGATTTTCTTTATTTGGGCATGAATCCTGGGCATTTATTTCACAATTTTAATCAGTTATTGTGAAGTATGAATAGGGCACTTGGATCAATATTCATTCTGTCTTGGGTAAACATACTACAGCAAATGTCTACTTGTAGAGTTAAAAGACACCCTGACTGGAGAGACTTCAAGTCACCAAAGTAGACGTTCTTCTCAGCTTTTCTTCTCTTGAGTCTCAGCATTTTGTATTAAACCAAGGATCTGATCTTGACGAAAGAAGGGAATTAAATTGATGTAGTATATTCGGCTCCTTCGCTTAGCGAATTCAGAATTTGAGCAACATCTGACAATCTTGTTACTTTTTTGTCTGCTCATCCAGTGAACCTTTTTTTTTTTTGTCTAGAAATTTTAAAATATCTTTTGCATCCATGTAAAATTAAAATGTAATTGGCAAAAAGAATGTGCGTTGCTGTTCAGCCGTCTATTGTAGAGGTGATTATATTGCTGCTAGGGGCAAAATGATTCAGTCACAGCTGTGTCATAACTGTGCACCTTGATACAGAAAAGTAATCAATTTAATGACTTGCAAAGTGTAAATACTACTATTGCTTTTCTTCTACGCTACAGTTTTGCCTTTTATTGTGACACAGCTATGTCAAAGCAATGGATTTTATGCTGAAACCTCTATGCTCTTATACAGGTACAACATATACTGACTGTTGACAGTTAGCATTGGCCTCTTATTCACTTCATGTATTTTAAACAAACCATTGAATGGCATTTAGAGCGAGTCAGCCACTGAGTACATGAAGCCTCATGTGGATGTTGTTTCCTCAGGGAAATGTGTGTATTTGTAATGAATAGAGAAAATAATAAAAGTTCATACCCAAAATAAGGAAAATATACAGTTGGTTAAAACTTTTTATTACAATTCATCTGTATGTCAGTGCTTTCAGAACAGTTTATTTGGTGTGCTTTATTTGCAGCTCCCACACCTCAGCAAGAGACTAAACTTGGGTATATGTATTTTTTTTATCGGCAGAGATGTACTTTTTTTTTTTTTTTTTTTTTTGGAATTTTTTGTACTTTATAATTTATTTTTTATTTATTTTCATTTCTTTTTTCCCTGAGGATTGTATTTCAGATTTATCTTGATTTCTTTCTTTTCAATAAATGTTCTTAAAACATTCTGCTGCAGGTCTACAACTTATTTATGTTCATTTGGGATACGTGGGATACCACAGAAACTACAGAAAATTATCAGTTTATATGTCAGAGAATGGTTAGGAAGCCTCAAGTTACACAGTTGTAGCAGTAAGTCAAAGTATTTGGTTCAAAGTGTATCTGAGTGTAATACAAGGTAATTGTAAAGTGGTCACAAGATGTTTACTGACTCTACAAGTTGACAAGGATCTCCTAAATGTAAGTAACTGCACAGCACATAATATATTGTGAGATATTGAGGGCTGTAAGGACACAGCGGTGGTGTCCTCCATGTTCAGGTATAATATGTCTCATTCAGAGGTGTCTTTAAATTGAGACGGTGCTTCTTGTATTCAGTTGAGAAAAGTGGACTTTTGAGAATTCAGCCCCCCTAAATTAGGACCAGGCATCAGTCCCTGCTCTCACCCTAAAGGGTAAAATGAAATTGAACCTTAGATTAACTCTAGTATTAGATCTTCTGTCTAAAACCATTTACAAGAAAATTTGATCCACTGGGATTTTTGTTTGACACCCACGACTCTTGAATGTGTTACGTCTTTGGGATCCTCCTGTGTGACGTAACAAATACTGCCCTTTTGGACAGAAAATGGCTCATTTCACACAAGTAAGAACACATTTCTTTATAAATTTTCATCATGTAACTGATGTGTCACCCACAGTCATCCGTTTAATCGCAACAGCAGTTTGTCCTCAACTAGTCTAAGTTGCACCTGTTTATTCAAATAACACCTTTATCAGTCAACGGTATTGTCCATTTAAACTTAGTGGTAGCACTCAGGGTGGTGTCTGTTCTGTTTTTTGTTTTTTTTATCTCTTTATGTGCACTGTCTATACCTAAAGTCTGCAAGGTTGCATGCTGCCTGAGGACATGACAGGAAAAGTCTAAAATAACAAACTAAATTTACAAATCAATTTTACATGCACATTGTAGTAAGCTCTGTGTCTGGTGTATTTGCCTGTAAAGGCTGTCAGTATTGTTTAATTTGTGTTATCCTGCTGGCCCAATGTTACAGCAGTTAGAGCCCTTAAAGGATAGGTTCACAATTTTTCAAGTCTGTCTTAAAACAGTCAGATTTCCATATGAATATTGAAACATGTTTTGCTCTCTTAAATCATTCCTCCTGTTCATACTGAACATTAGAAGATCCCCTCCAAGTATGCTTTAAGTGTAAGTCAGTGGTTCCCAATCTTTTTGGCTCGTGACAGCTGGGACCCCTCCTCACACGTTGCCTTGTCTACCAGTTAAATGAAAGAGGACGTATGACTTTTAGAGGCTTGAGGAGATAATTAAAATACAGTAATTCACAATAAATTATGCAAAAAGTAGTGGGAAGCTTGAAAATAAAAACATTTTGTGTGTCTGAAATGGGTTTTTTTTCTGTTCTATCCTGCCCAATCAAGTCACAACCCCTTTGATTAGAAATGTATTTTAAAGTTTATCTGAAGCTTATATGAGGCTTCAGCCTTCTGACTTAGTCAAATAAAGTGGATATCTTCCACAGTCACGGTCTTTTTAGTGAAACATTTCCCTTTTTGTGTCTCAGTTTTTCCTGTTCAGCTGCAGTGGAACTATAGTACTAACAAAAAGAGGGGATTTAGTGCTAAAAAAAAAGACAATCTTTGAAAGATATGAACTTGATTTGACTCATTTGGACGGCTGAAGCCTCATATACGTAAAATAATCATTCAGATACATTTTTGTATGGAAGGAGGTTTGTGCATTTTGGACCCTATCACTTACAATGAAAGTGCATCATGAAGGGATCTTCTGATGGTCAGCATGAACATGAGGAATAATTATAACAAGACTAAGTTACTGAGAGTTAATAGCACCAGACAGTTCGAGGTGCTGTCTGTGAAGGGACGGTGCAGCAATATATCGGAACTGTTTCACATTTTGGGTTTTTTTTTTGTCAGTGCTGATTTGGAGGTTGTACCGGTTCACAGGAAGTGGACTGTCATTCTGAGCTGTGTCCTTGTTAGCAAACGAGCTACTCAGCTGCCATAACAGGCGAGCAAATGTGTACCATTTGGAAAGATGAATTGAACTGTGCCTAAAAAGTGTATTTTAAAGAGATTTGTGTGTTAATAACAACACCATGTTGCGTGTCGGGAGCAAAGCTGCCTGGTAAGTTCCCGTTTAAATAAAGTAACGGAACAGTAACAGTAGCTACTTGTTGTAGCTGCGGTTAAAGCTAAGCGCAGATGTAGCTTAGCTGTTCATTTTGACAGCTGAGGACAGAGGGGCTACCTGCTTCATGTGAATATCTGTCGTCCTAATTAAAAAGCCTCATATACCAAAAACCAAACTGGACACACACACAACATAATCCTTTATTCAGTCGCTGATATCTTAATTATAAACAGGGAATCGGCCTTTGTCGCTGTTGTGGATTTTGACGTAGCTTTGGTCAGATAGCTAACCCTAGCTAGATAACACGGGTTGTTACTGGAAAGCAAACTGACTTCCAGACTAATTGTCTTTGGACATTAACGCTACCTGCTATATATTATCTATGTACGCTATATTCAGGGTTAAGTCTATACTGAAGGTAACGTTGCTTTAAAGTTTGTACCAAATCTTCTAATTGCCTGCATGTTGCAGCGTCTTGTGCCGTTACCTTGTACCAAAAGGACCATTTAGATAACTTGTCAGAGTATGACTTGCATTAGCTGACTTAGTTATGCACGACATTAAACATATCAGTTGCTAGTCCTTGTATCTCAAAGCTATTTTCTAGTCACCACCCCAAATCCTACACTTGAGGATTGAGTCACAGGCTGGAAATGAGGAAAAACGTACTTCTACTGATGATACTTTACTCCTGCTACTGCTGCTATAATTGTACAGCAGCAACAACAACCGGTGCTGCTAATACAATCTTTATTTTTTCCTGGTTTCACATGTTTATCTGGTATAGTGATTAAATGTCTTTGGGCCACAGTTTTCATGTCACTGTGTGGCTCATATTTGAATTATTGTGTGTCAAATATGGAAGCATTAGTGCTGAAATACTTAGTTGACAAATCGAGGAGTTGGTCAACCAAAAGTTACTGACAGCAACTTTTATGATCAAGTACTCATGGAGTAATTTATTGAACAATAAAGCCAAACCATCTCTGCAGAGAGCCATGGTTCCAGCATCTCAAATTTCAGGATTTTTTGTCTTTCATAATTGAATATCTGTTGATTTTTCACTGTTTATAACATTTCACAGAGTAAAACAATCAACAGATGAATCCACAGTGAAACTACTCTCAGCTGTAGGACGTGTGACTAGTAGCTTCCTTTGAGATTATTTTCTTAGCGGTGATGGAGTGTATAGGCGCATAAGTTTCAGGAAGGTGAGTTTGTGTAATTTGTTGTCCGATTCCACTGTTATCTCAGCATGGCCTGCAGGAACCTGGTCTCCACCAACATGGGGGTGAGATTTCGGGTACCGCTCCAGAAGCTGCACCCTCTGTCCCGTGCCATCCACCACCGCTACTCGGGAAACACTAACCCACAGCGACCACCTCATCGCACAGCAGCCCGCTATTTCACCTCCATGTCGCGGTTGCCCATGCGGCCTCCTAAGCCTCCCCCAGGGTCAGGGGGCCGTAACTACCAGCAGCAGCGCGGCTTTTGGGTGGCCCGCCTTGCTGCCAGGCTGCTAAAGCTCAGATACATCCTGCTGGGCAGTGCAGTGGGAGGAGGGTACACAGCTAAGAAGGTCAGTATGGAGTCAGCGATTATCTCATCTCCTCACTTGTATCTGCTATGAGTACTAGAAACTCTTTGTAAACCATGGTTTATTAAGCTTTTCTGTCTCATGAGCATGTCTTTAATTGTCAATGATCTTATGACCAGAGAAATTGGATATTTTCACAATTTACAGGGGCACAACTAATATTAGTTGGCACGATTTTAATCTTGCAATTAAGCAACAAAAACTTACCCAGGCTTATACAATTTCCCCATCAGTGGTTGTAATGCATTGGTTGTTTTTTCCAGCTGTGATCATACACCACTGCTTATTCAAAACAGTAGAAAATCCTCTCACTCACAAAGTCTCATTACCAAACATACTTCTTATATAGCATAAAGGAAATGTATATCATTGTTATATATTGTTTGTGCGACAATAACACGGGCTTGTCATTTTACCTTTAGACCTATGAAGAGTGGAAGGACATGCTGCCTGATTTTAGTGAATACAACTGGGTTATTCCTGATTTTGTCTGGGAACTGAGTGAACAAATTGATCTTGGTAAGTGTTTTCATTTTGGTGCCATAAAGTGAGAAACATGCAGTTTATTACTTGAAATATGGCCGCACATTTACGCATCATGAAATACTTTCTACCTTCCTGCGTTTCCGGCTTCTTCACTCGACCTATCATCTCTTTTGTCCACAGATAAACTGGCCAAAGCTCTACCAGAGATAGAGGAAATAGCCAAACTTCTACCTGACATGGACAAGATAGGAGAGAACTTCACCTTCCTCAAAAGTCTCCTGTCTTCCGGTGAGTGAACAAATCCTCAACCATGCCTTTTTATAAAGTTACTGCATCTTAACAAAATAAATCATTATTTGTAGACATCAGAGTGTGTAGTCCAGTGTCCAGGCAACTCTAACTTCACCCAAGCAAACTTTTCTTCCACATCTGCGTTGGTCTATGCTTTTATATAATGTACCTTACGGTTCAATTGGGTGCCATATCTCGGGCTAAAAGTGTGATATCTGTGGTTTCTCCTGCCTCAAAGTGACCTCAGCAGAATGAGATAACATAGAATAAGAATTATGAAAAAAAACACGAGGGAGTAGCCTGCTTTGTGATCTAATCCGCTGCTTTTCTGCTATACCCTTTCTGTCTATGGTTGTGGTTGCAAACCGATTCTACAAAGAGCCTGTACACCAAAAACACCTCTAATTGGTGTTTTTTGGATCAGTAGTTTTATGGGCAATACAAAAATCCATGGCTTACACCATGGTGTTGCAAACAGCCAATTACTCAAGACCACATTACTGCAGAGGTCCCAGGTAGACTGTTGTCAAATTAAATATTTCCATGTTCATTTCACAATATTTATTGACATTAACTAACAAGACATCAAAACTGCTTTGTATCACTTTTTTTTGTCACAGTCGCCTCTGAAAAGAGAAAAGCCCTCATGACTTGAAATCAACCCCACACACCAACTTTTAAGTGATAATGACTTTGTTACATTTTGTGGATGTGTTGTTTCATATAATGTATAAATTACTGCAGTTAAGGCTAACCACATCCACCATCCTCCAGCTTCAGATCAAGGAAAGTACAGACTTTCATGTTGTTTGGAAAAGCACTTAACGCCATCTGCTTATCAGGGGTTTTCATCACAGTTGCTCACATTACACCATGGCGCTCATATCCCTGCTGCAAATGAAAATGATCTAGTCTACTAAAATTATCTAATATTATCTACTCTTAACCACCATATAATTTGCAACTAAATTTGTAAAGCAATCTCAGGTTTCCTCTATCAGCAACAGAAAACTCCACATGGCACCATTAAGTCACCATGAAATTCCTCTAATAACGCTTGCAGAATTTAGTCCAAGTGTTTTCTTTTCAGCACTTTGAGTCCAAAAGGCGTTGATGGAATTACACTCTATCAAGTCACAGAGAAACCGATAATGTTTTGTGTCATAATGTGACAGTATCAAAGAAAATCTTATTTTGCGTACAAATCTGTAGCCAGTAGAGGAAAAACCTTTTAAATTGAACGTCTCGATTAGCTGATATTGACAAAATATGACTATGGGCTCCTTGAGGATCAGGCCCAGTTTATGGGCGTGCTACTCTCTTTTAACTGTTTCTCATGAAGTGGCTTTTTTTACTTGAAGCTCTGGCACAGCAGTGAGTTTGTTTAACACACATCATTTAGCTGTGTCCCTGCTTTGATCACCATCCCTCTGCTTCTGCCTTTTTTATGATTTTTTTATCTTGTGTTGTTCTTCCTTTCTCCCCTTCCCCTACCCTCCTGTCCTCCTCCACATTCTTCACAGGTGTGAGTTTGGGTAGTGAAGTCAAAGGAGCTTCTGGTCTGCATCTGTTGTTAGGTGTGTAAACCCTGCTCTCAGTAGCGTTGCCCACTCCCCTCCTTTCTTTCTGTTGATGTTTGACCACCATCTTGCCATGATATTGGTATGGTTGTGGTAATATTCCTGTTTGAAGACTCCAAGCTTCCAGGTTGCAGACCAGTGCTGCTGTCAAGAATGGCGTTGTTCATGGTGAACGCAAGTTCTGTATTCAGTGAAATGTATGACCTGTCTCAAGGATGGTGAAACGGTCTCATTTTGGGTTCTGGGTATTCAGAGGAGTAGGCGTATTTCTGCAGATATCCAATTTGACCCTGTTGCTAATATCTGTTTACTGTAATCAGTAAAAGCCTCACTCTTGCGGTTGCTCTCCCTCTTTGTGAATTCTTTCAAAATCATTAGAGAACGTGAATGATTACTATTCCAAGTGCAGCAAAAGGAAAGTGGTAAATGGAGCAATAACCCGCTGATGATTTTTAATTTTTCCTTCCTGGTCTGAAGAGCTCTTCAATGCAAATCCAGTGTGTTTGCCTTTAGTATGTCCTCCTCTTCCCCTGTGACTTTCTTTAACCTGAATGTCCTTGGCTAGACTTTGTCCTACCTGTGTGTTTTTTTGCCTCCTTTGACTTCCACCCTCTCTCTGTCCTGGCCTGTATGGGCTGCTTTCTTTAATTACATTCTAATCACAAATATTTGGGGTGATCTCTTTCTGCTTTTAGTTATTGCCACTCAGATGTTTGGAAAATGCACGCAAAATGCAATTTACATAACACATCGATTGAACTTTGACATATGCAAACACACAAGTCAAAGACTTCCAAAGTCATTTGTACAAAAGCTTGCCAGGCAATAGTGGACCTCACCTCTGCTGTGAGTCATAAAAAACACCAAAGGAGTGTTCCTTCCCTTCAATATTAACCTTTCAACTTAATACTTTCTACATGGCTTCATGAAAAATACTTTTTATGGGTTTTGTTGTTTTTATTTTCTTCAATATAAGTATTCAGTTAACTTATTCCCAAGTTAATAAGTTGGATGGATGTTACTGTACATTTGACTATGTAAAGTACATTGCAGCATAGTGCTTTTGTAATAACCTCCCTCATTTATAAGCAGACTTTGCTTTGTGCATGGCAGTAAAAGCTCACATCATACAAACCAATAATAATAATAATAATAATAATAAGTTTGTCCTACGGTAGCTGTTTTTGTAACACAGAGCCCCCACCAAAGTGCACCAATCTAAATTTCAGCAAATTATGTCCTACTTTATATCCAAATCAAACCATGAAGCATTTTTTCTGAACCTGTATTTGCATATTACTATAATTATTCAAAGAACTCTAAATGTGCACTAAATGTTTTGAAAATCATTTTTACTCTTACTGGACTTAATAAATGCACGCTGCACAATGCATGCACGCTGTGAGAGGTTGAATGTTCTAGTTTCCCCTCATGACTTGGCATTCAATGGTTGAATAAGTTAAAACTTTAGAGATTTAACTGCATTAGTACCCAAGAAAGTGAAAAGGAATGTTCTAATCTCTGAACTGGAACGCTATCAGAACATTATTATTAATTAAAAAAGTAGATTTACAATAAATAATTATAAAGTTATAATAATTTTTTGCAGTTTGCCGCACTATATGAACATAACTGCAGTGTATCTAAAAGTAACACTCAGTATGTATGTCTGTACATCAGTGCAAGATTTTCCAAACATCTGAAATCTAATCACACTGGTCTTTCTTTTTCTAATCATAGGCATGCTTTAAATGATGGCATCTGGCATCTTGTGGCTACGGGCATTGTCACCTTAAGCTTGTGTACATTAAACACTGAGTATGTCATGCATGTTCATGTTTTAACCTCAGTCTGTGTTGTTATATCTCCTCTGGTAGAAACCTCAGGCGACCCTCCTCTAAACGCCACAGATGCTTCTGCTGCAGCCGCACAAGATGCCAGCGACAAGCAATACAAAAAGGCAAGTTTATAAAACCTGCTGACACTGTCAGCTTTGACCTTTCTACTTCATCATAACTTGGTCTCTCAAGTATCTTTTATGCAGCTTGGCTTCCTTTCACTTCAGTGGCAAAAGCTGTAGTGCACTGAATCAAAATTCACTCAGAATTTACTCAGAAACTCAAGAAAAGATAAAAATTTGAATTTGTTTTGTTCAAAGGATAAGACCTATCGCCCTAACATTGTCAGAGACATGCATTGAAGGGCCATAATTTTATAAATATATATACTCATAAAGCACTTGGAATTAAAATGTTCTCTAAATCACAGTGGGGTCCAAAAGTCTGAGACCAATTTCCCAACCAAGGGAATAGGAAAGTGATCTTAGACTTTTTGAACCCCACTGTATATATTGTGTAATATATGGGGAAATATCATATTTATGGGTGTTTTTGGATTCAGTCAGTTCTACTCAATGTGAAATATGCATTTCACACTAGCAGCTTGTTATCAACAGAAGCATTTCAAGGTCTATGACAATGTTATAGTAAGAAAATGGTTCTTACTGATTAATGTCAACAGTATGATGAGAAAGATGGCAAGTTGTCTAACCTTAGGTGCAAGTCTCACTACAGAGCAGCTTGCTCTTCAGTGTGGTGCATAACAATGTAAAAGGTTTTAGCATTGACAGAGAAGAAACATGTACTTACTGTATGGCACTTATTCTGACAGAGTATCACCTGAATTTATGCACACTGATATTAATCATTGCTTCAAAAGTACCCTTTACCGCTTGTCATGCTTTTTTTCCCAGAAGTCCCATTCATGGAGACCATTCCTACTTCTAGCTTTACATTATACATACAGCATTCTCTGTATTTACATTTGTTCAATTTCTGTTGTCCTCTCTCTTTCCTGTTCATTTTGTGTTTTGTTCATTTCCCACAAAGCAACCAATTTCAATGTACCGCTGTTGTATTTTCTGGTTTTTGTGTGTTTTTAACATTACAGAATTAAAGTTTAAACAACCAAAAAATATGTGAAGATTTGACAATAAATATGATTATTCTAAGGAGAGCTGCATTAAAATGAGAGATGATGCCTTTCTTCTCCTATGCCCTGCTTTTAGTCTGCAATCATGGTCTCCAACATGACACATAAAGTATAACATGACACAACTTACAAGTTGATGTTTCTCTGCAAGGTACATTTGATGCAGGCATGTGCACAGAGCCAAGAAGTAAAAAAAAAAACAAAAAAACACAGAAATGGATAATGTCGTCATGTTGGGGACACTTGAACTAAAGAAATTTCACCTGCTATAGCATATGCTTTGTGCTTCACCCCTGATAGAGCAGTATCCCAGTGCTTGCTTTGCTTATTTAATCATCATCATCATCTTCAGCAGCATCAGCATACCGCAGAACATCATTTTGTGCAGCAGAATGTAATATTGTGGTCTTAGTTATAATCTACAACGGTCAGCAGTTGTCACTGAAGATCACTACAAATTTGGTTATTTTACTTTTACAGTAAAACTCAAATTTCTTTTCTCTTCTTGTACTGATAAGAAGTATGAAAACCTGTTATAGCGTTGTCTGAATTATGAGCGTATTAATCCACAGTGATGATGATTGTGAGGAAAGAGAACAGAATCATTGTTGTTGCCACTTGCTGAGAGGCGCTGGTTGTGGTATTAGTCGCCTCTTCTGCCTTCAGTCTGGCAAAGTTTGGCATCTCCCCTTTGTGTACGAGAGAGACTGACTTTGTTGGGTCACACTGATGATGGTGGCAAGATTACCAAAGCCAAAGATTCTGTTTAACTTGAGCCTTGACTGAATCATGATTCTTCAAATTCGTCAGCAACAAAGTCACAGCCAGTGACTGAGACAGAGGCGGGGATTCCTCTGTCGTAGCCGTGTGTTTAGATGCAGCACTGACCAACCCGATGGCTGGTTGTTGTTTTTGATGCTGCTCCTACATCTCTCTTATTATGACATACCCCAGCAGGGTCTGCTTGGCGAGCTCATTCTTATTCAGCAGCAGATCCAGCGGCACGAGGAGGAGGTCCGGCGGGCCGCTGCAGCCAATAATGCGCGTCCCCCACCGCCAGAGCCTGCTCCCAGTCCGCCTCCGAACCCCAGCCCCCCTCAACAGAAACGCAAGGTGAAGGTCCCACCCCACTTAGATCCGCCCAGAATATATATTGTAGGACTACTTAAGAACCAAATACCTTAAAGAGTAACTTAACACCAGGCTGAAAAAGAAAGTAGTTTCATTGCCCTCTCTAGTAGAAAATTACAAGACTGCATCTCTGACCACACCCAGCATCCCTTATAGGTGTGGTTGGATTTGGTCAGAAGTGTGCTCTGGTGCATGTGTAACCACACCCAGCAGGGATGTCATAGTGTACTGTTGCACCCCAGGGTACACTCCTGCATCACCGCAGCAAGGTCAGAAGATATACCACTGGTGGTCAGCAAAAACAAGATTTTCAGCTAATGTTAAGTTGCTATTTAACAAACTTAATATGTGAAGAATAAAGCAATATAGGCAATTTGAATAATCAAATCAGAATTTTGTAAAATGATTAAAGATTCAGTTTATAGTGGCAGTGTTTTCTTTGACTGCTAAGAGTAAAAAAGTTCATTATAGTATGTTAGCTTAATATATATGGACATGAACAGCTGCAAAATATTTCATTAATATTTTCCAGCGCTGTGGCCATGCAATAAATGCAATCTTTGTTATACCTACAATGTTCAATTTCTGTTGAAATTGAGTGTTTATTTTGTCCACCACATAGACAAAATAACAGCAAGATCTTAAAGTAAAATGCAACACAGTACACCACCACCACAAATGAATTAACTCCTCTCTGACTGAAAGCATTTATTGCATGACTATTGCATTTTATTTTACAGGTGTTTGTGTCTAGCCCTCTACTTTGAGCTGTGGTGTTAGGGTTTTAAAATAATGTTTGTTACACCCCTTTATTCTAAATTCACTATATCTATAGTGCAGACAAATTGACCCATCAATACCGTCAATACAATGCCCAGCAGTAGCCTCCATATATCACCCCATAGTCTGTCAGGCTGTGCTAAGATTTGCTTTGCCAGTTGGTTGTCGGAAGGGCATGCATGGGCCTTCATAGCTCGGTTCCAGGAGCACAGTGACATAGCTCAGCCTCACTGTCTGATTACAACCGGACGGACATTCATCAGAAGCACTATTTATTACGGAAGCACTGCATGAAGTGGAGTAGCAAGCCGCTGCATGGTGTGAGCTGCACTTATTGAAACTAACATGAAGGTGACAAGGTTATCGACAGCAAGGGAGAAGCCTGAAGCCTTTTAGCTGCAGTTATAAATAAGTCTCTTAAATAACAAAAGTCATAACATTTTAAAACACAGCTGGTGCCTATCACTAGAACATAATTTACAGAACACTTCATGTCCCAGCTGTTGTTGTGTAGAAAGTTTTTGACAACATAGTTTGGTGTGACTGTCTGTTAAATTCCCTTTCCTCTGCTGCCAATCCCACCCGTTAATGTATGCTGTGTCTCCTGTTTTCTGTCCTGTCTCTCATCCCTACAAACATGTTGCAAATGTACAAAATATACAAACAAATAAGGTGTGATTTTTGTGATCTAAATTCAGACGGATTTTTCGGGGGTTAACTATGTGATTTTTGTCAGTTTGTGAATCATAGCTTGTTGATCAAAACTGAATAATGCCACAATAAGTACTGTCTGCCTGAAATCTGATTTTTGTTCCTCTCTTTATGCATTAACTTGACTTTCAACTCTGGTTCTTTCTGTAATACAGTGTGCACGTAACGTACCTTTGTGGTGCTGGTGGGAGTTCATGCTTGTGAAGTGCGGGTAACGGGAAGCCCTTATTTTCAAAATCTTCCGGAGAGGAAGCGTTAACTCAGTTTGTCGCTGTTCTTTTTCTATTTTTCTACTTTGACCTCTAGTCTTCAGACAAAGAAAAGGTTGACCAGCTTCAAGAAGAACTGCTTCGTACCCAGGTACAGTAGATTTTGTGTTACTTTGGCTAAAATCAAATTCATCATATTGTTTACAGTTCAACTGAATACTATCACCAGCAGTGCTGCTCTTTTAGGTGTGAAATGTTGCTGATGCTGTTTGTTGATATTTTCCTACTTCATCCATAGCTAAAATATCAGCGCATGCTGGAGAGACTGGAGAAAGAGAATAAAGAGTTGAGGAAAGTGGTTCTACAAAAAGATGATAAAGGGATTCACCAAAGGAAAGTGAAGGTGGGTTACACATGTAAATGTATATACACAATAAACACACCAATACACACTAACTTTTAAAGATGACAAGACAAATTAAATTTGGATTTAACCCCTGATTAAAATTATATTATCATGCATGATCATTCAATGGATAAGGAAATATTTTCTTGAATTCTTTGAGTACTGTACCTTTGATGCTTCTCTAGTGTCTTGCCTATAATTTTAGTTGAGTTATTCTATTCCTTTAGTTATTCCTTACAGTGAAAGTCCCAACTAATTGTTTTAAAGTTAATATAAAGTCAAACATAATTAAGCTTACTATTGTATCCTCTCTTGTAGAAATCCCTTATTGACTTGTATTCTGAAGTCCTGGACATCTTGTCTGACTATGATGCCAACTACAACACCCAGGACCACTTACCCAGGGTAAGGAGCAGGTTTAAATTCTCATTGACTGGAAATGGATTAAAGAAGAGCTGATTCACTTTTTTCACAATTACAATTCTGTGCTTTATATTACTTGGACCCTGATTACTTAACACCTTGTGTTCTCTCCCACTTTTTTCCTTACCTTTTATTTTTGGTTTACCTGTCCTCCTTTTCTACTATTCTGTCCTCCACCGTCTACTTCCTCTACTATTCCAGGTGGTTGTGGTTGGGGATCAGAGTGCTGGGAAGACTAGCGTGCTGGAGATGATAGCCCAGGCCAGGATCTTTCCCAGGGGCTCTGGAGAGATGATGACACGCTCCCCTGTCAAGGTACGTGGAACCAGACTGGCTAGTGTTTGTGTAATTTTGTTTGTAAAAGAACAGAAAAAAACATGTACACATACAGTACTAGTCAAAAGTTTTGACACACTTTCTCATTCAAGGGAATGGGAAGATTTGTCCAAACCTTTGACTAGTACTGTAAAACAACAATTTATTCACAAGCTTGCTATTACTACACATATTGGCAATCTTTTGTTGTCATGAATTTTTGTAATACATTCTTTCTTCTTATATATAATACTATTTTCTGCAGGTTACACTAAGCGAAGGCCCCCACCACGTGGCCTTGTTCAAGGACAGTGGCAGAGAGTTTGACCTTACCAAGGAAGAGGATGTAAGTCACCATTCAATCATCCACCTAGTATGAATTTCAGCACTGACTTGGCTACCTATTCATACCATTATATCTGGTCCCTCTTTCTGTGTCCTGCAGCTGGCTGCTCTGAGGCATGAGATTGAGCTGAGGATGAGGAAGAGTGTGAAGGAGGGACAGACAGTCAGCTCTGAGGTGAGACATGGTGTTTACATTCAGATTGTTAATAAAGCTGCTGTTTGCTGTTTTAAAGCTGAAATGTGTTGTAGAGTAATAATATATAATAAGACGTTTTTTTTTGTTTTGTTTTGTTTTTTCTTGTCAGACAATATCCTTGAGCGTCAAAGGCCCCGGCATTCAGAGGATGGTGCTTGTTGACTTACCAGGCGTCATCAGTGTGAGTAAAGACAACTGCAGTCTTGTATTATTAAGAGACCTTTGCATTAGATTAATTTGCACAAGAGAAGTATTTCATGCTTAAGATCAGTATATTTTCTTGTATTATTTTGACCTAATGACCCTAAGTAGATTTATTAACATGTACAAGAAACTGGATTTTGTGATTTATTACCTTGATATTTAAAATGTTCCCTTACATAACAATAGATTTATAGAATTGTATCATAAACCAAACTATAAAAGTGTTCTTTTTAGAATGACGAATACTGTAAACCGTGCTGGTCTCCATAAATAAGTAATACAAATACATCCTTAAAAGGTTTTTTTGTGTGTCTTCCTCAGACTGTGACTGCAGGCATGGCGTCAGACACGAAGGAAACCATCTTCAGCATCAGCAAGGCCTATATGCAGAACCCCAATGCAATCATCCTCTGTATTCAGGGTGAGCCATGAGCATGCCATTCCCAGTTACAACAATTGTGTATGAAGGTAGTAGGTATAATTGTGAGCAGGGGGAGGACTGGCATTCAGTCACATGCTGCACTATCCCATTGTTGTGTTCTTAAGCAGAACATGAAAACCAAGTCTTTTATCACTTTCATACTCCTTAATATCTTCATTGTTATCATCTATACACCATTATCACTTCTCCTCTGACCCTCATCTCTCTCCATCCAGATGGCAGTGTGGATGCAGAGCGGAGCATCGTAACAGACTTGGTTAGCCAGATGGACCCCCATGGGAAGAGGACTATCTTTGTCCTGACCAAGGTTGACTTGGCTGAAAAGAACCTGGCCAGCCCCAGCAGGGTAAGATAGCTTAACTGGTCATTTGGGCACAAAAGGGCAATTCAACAAAAATGTTGTTTTATATGTAAAAGATTACGCTGACTATTATAAAGTAATTTCCCTGTTTTTTGGGGGTTCTTTTGATGACCAGGACAACAGTGCCACTGTTGAACTTTGCAATATTAGTTAACTTATTCTTGGTTGATAATTTCTTCAAAACAATAATTAATCAATCATTCATCTGTTATTACCATCCTTAACTGAGTAGCTGCAGGAGAACAGAAATACTGACAAAAAGTTACCTACAGCTGAGCTTAAATAACTAAACAGCTGCATTTACAGATTTCTCCTCACCAGTGCATAAAGTATGAGTGAAGCTATATGCAGCTGCACCACAAGAGGGAGCTCAGAACTTTGATTTTAACCTGATGTTCCCTCAATGAGCCAGTGTTGGGAAGCTTGAACCACAGATTGAAGGAGCCTGAAAATGTAATTCTTTTTTCACATTTTTTTCTTTCAGATCCAGCAAATAGTGGAAGGCAAGCTGTTTCCCATGAAGGCCCTGGGCTACTTTGCTGTGGTGACAGGAAAAGGTAACATGTACTACAGAGTAATCCAGCAACCTGCATTGATTCCACATTAGTTAATGGGTAGCTTCAGAATATTATGTCTCAGCCTCCTCCGGTAACCAGGGACCTTCTTGTAGGTTCATTGTTGTCTCCCCAATCTAATATTCTTGTTTACATAAACTCCTCTCTGAATTATTAAAGTCATAATCACATACATTTATTATTCTGTATGAAATAATTAAATGAATTCCCATTTACTGACGTCTTATTCTTACTCTGTCCACCCATCTGTAGGGAGCAGTGGTGAAAGCATAGACTCCATTAAAGACTATGAAGAGGACTTCTTCCAGAACTCAAGATTACTAAGGCAAGTTACACATCATTAACCAAAATTTAATGCTTCATGGAATTAATTAATTTAAAGTTGACAATGAATGTACTTATGCAACTAGGGACGGCATGTTGAAGGCCCACCAGGTGACCACAAAGAACTTGAGTCTTGCCGTCTCTGACTGCTTCTGGAAGATGGTCAGGGAGTCTGTTGAGCAGCAGGCTGATGTCTTCAAAGGTATGATCACTCTCATATGTCTATTTAGCAATTTCTATATTTCTGTACTTTTGTGAGTGTTAATATCCAAAGACATGGTTATGTTATCCATTAACTGTGCAGGGAACAGGTGCTACTCCTCTACTCCTGACTCTCCCACCTCACTGTAATGGTCTTACTCAGCCTGCCTTGCCACAGTTTTCCACCTCCCCAGCGCTGCCTTCCAACTGCAATTAGTCTAGACAATCAAGGGCCCATTGCTAACAGCACAAGAGATTTATGGCCGTGAGACTGCAGTTCCCATAGGCCCATTGTGTGGTGTATCGATCCATAGCCCATCATATCACACACAGCCGGCCTCCATCCTCCATGCTTGGCACCACCGTGGCCCCACAAACCAGCAATTAGCCTAATCTCCACTGTGGATAGGGAGCTGTGGAAAGGGACAGCAGGCTTGGTGTGTGTATGTGTGTGTGTGTGTGTGTGTGTGTGTCTTTCTTTCTCTGTCTCTGTGTGTATAAGTGAGAACTAAAACTCTGACTTTTAATAAAGAGTGTGTGATTGGCCCCATCCACTTTCCTCCTAGGGGGCCAGTTAAGAGAGTGTGTATGCGCAAAGTCCTCACACACGTTTATTAAAGGATAGGCACCATTAGCAGTCTGAAAGCTGCCTTTATATCATACCAAGTTAAAACAAAGCAGGTCCTTCCCTCTTACTCCCCCAGTCGATTTGGTACATTACATTTTAGATCTTAACCTGTATGAGAAGGGCCTAATCTCCAGGGTATATAACGTGATCCAGCACATTAAGCCCCTTACTTGGGCTGACAACAAAGCAGCTTAGGAAGACGACATTGGGGGAGAACTATCGGAGCAGATATGGGAAGACAGTATAGTGTGCATCCATACCTCATCCCTCTGTATAAGACATAGACTAATACAGTTCAAGTTCATTAGCATAAATATACACTACAGTAAATTCCAAATGTCCCAGATGCCACCAAAGCCCTGCCATTTTGGGCCACATGTTTTGGCATGTCAGGCATTAAGTAGACACGCAGGTCAGTCTCTAAATACTTTGCTCATAGAGACTGAGGACAATCTCCCAGGTTTTTTGTTAAAACTGTTCTCACCACCATTAAAGCAACTACCATGCATTTAAAAATCCCCAGACTTCAGTAGGCGGAGATCTCCAATGTCTGGTATCCCGAGACCAGACAGAGAGGAATCAAGCAATTTCTGGAACAACATTTTTGAATCCCTCTCACAGGTGTGTGGTAGAACACATGACCCAACCTGTATCACTGCCATTTTTGGTGTGGCAAAATCAGACGAGAATTTATCTGCTCATCAGGAAAATGCTTTTGCATTTGCATCTCTCTTGGCCCGCCGTCTCATTCTTCTCAACTGGAAATCAACAAAGCCCTCATTCATTTATTCAATGGATCAGAGAGATGATGACTTCTCTGAAATTAGATCAAGTCAGGTATTCAGTACATGGGTCTCGGAAAAAAGTTTTAGACAACTTGGTCCTCTTTTATAAGATACGTAGGAAACTTTGTCTTCTGCTTGAATTAAGCCTTTTCTTTCAATAGTAAACTAACCCACTGCCCTTTTTTTCCCTACCAAAATTAAATTATAGCAGTAAGACACTAAAGAAGAGAACTTTCATAATCTGACTCAGTCCACATGTACACATTTTATACACAGTTTTTTTTTTCTTTCATGTCTTTTTAAGCATGTACAGTCTATTTATATATCACTGTTCTGGTCTATTGTTTGCTAAATTTATTTGTTTGTATGTATGTTGACCTTTGGAAGGGATGGGGGATGGGAATGGGGAAGGGGGCTTAGAATGGGAGATGTCACCTGTAACTTTATACCTATTCCTCTGAATGGAAAAATCAAAACCGAGTTTATAGAAATAGTAAAAAAAAAAAAAAAAGGACTCATGAAATGGTAAATTTATTTAGAATTTGTAAAGGACTGAGGAGATGAGTTTGTAAAAATCCTTTTATTATGGAACCACTAGTATTCAATCAAATTTTCACTTATGTTAAACGTAAAGTTGAAGGTTATTCATATTGATGTTCAAAATCAAATATTCATTGTAACCATCCCTCCGTACCTCAGCATCCCGCTTCAACCTGGAGACAGAATGGAAGAACAACTACCCTCGTCTGAGAGAGCTGGACAGGGTGAGAAAAACAAACTAAACACTTAAAACTACACTCTTGTATCAAATTCCCCTAGAATAGACAAAGGATTCATTTTAGAGAGTTTATACAACAGATAAAACACAGTGTGAAAGTTGTCTAAAGGCGTGTAATATTGATACAGATGTTTCTTGTCTCTTTGCAGAATGAACTGTTTGAAAAGGCAAAAAATGAAATCTTGGATGAAGTCATTAGCTTGAGTCAAGTGACCCCACAACACTGGTAAGTTTAGTGAGGTCAGAGGTCAGTTGCAGCCTCATTTTGATATTGTAGGTAATAGTGTTATATGCACTTTTTATACAATATTGATCTTAACAAGATACTGTACCACATTTTAGGACCTAATGCGTAACTGTCTGTTTATGAAGAACACATTCTCACACTAAACCAGCCATGAGTGGGAAGATATTTTTAGAGTAAACTGCAGGCCTTTCTCTTCATATACTTATCTGCACATGAATTTATAGTTATACCTCACCCCCAATGAGGGAAAACCTTGGTAAATTAGATGTATGCATGCTGCTGTGGCCGTCCCCAGTGTGCGTGCCATCAGTTCTCCCAGATCAATACTCTGATGAATGGCCCATGGACGGGAACAGGGGTGGCCCTGTTAGCCAGCCAGCAGCCAGCCAGCACTATTGGAGATTGCGCTTATTGACAGTGAAGAGTGCTAGCCTGAACAAAAGGGGAACTTAATGAAATATGAGCGTGTGTTTATGATAAATGAGAGGCGCAACACTGCTCTGCTCTCATGGGGACTTGGGGAAAGGTTTTGTTCCATTGTCACGCTGCCATGGAGAAATAGAGGAGGAGTGGGGAGACCGTTAACTGCTAACAGGGTCATAGCGGAGCTGTATTGGAATCTACTGGAATTGGAATCAAGTGCAATCACAGAAGCATTGACTACACAAGTGAAAGCCACTCAGCCAAGAGCGATCCCTCTTCACTCATTGTTTTCTGTCTCACCGGATCACTTAACTGAACTGAGCTGGACATCTGAAAGCAACTTGGTTATAAACACTCTTGCTTGTTAGATCTATTATAAATCTGAATCAGAAAATAATAATCTGAATATAAAGGGGGAAAAAAAGTGTATATAAGATATGGACAAAGCACCTTCGGCATGTCACTAGAACTCAAAACAGAGAGCACCAAAATACAACAACCTGCTCCAGAATAAGGCGCCGATTAAAATATATTCTATCAATCCAGTTATTGGAAGTTGGCATGACTTATCTTTTAACCTTCCAGGGAGTCCATCCTGCAGAGGAAGCTGTGGGAACGTGTTTCCACCCATGTGATTGAGAACATCTACCTGCCTGCTGCCCAAACAATGGACTCGGGTACCTTTAACACCACCATAGACATCAAGCTCAAGCAGTGGACCGACAAGCAGCTTCCACACAAAGCACTGGAGGTAACGGAGACTGTCTGTCTTTATAAACCTGGTTATGTTATGATTTAGATTTTTAAAATGAGATGTTATTTTGTAGCATGAACTCTAATCAAATTTTTGTTAAATCAGATCTTCTGAGTTGATCATCTGGTCATAAGAGGAAATCTCCAAATATTAATGCATGAGTTTGTGACTGTTTTTGTATTTTATTTAGATACACATTATGCTGTTGTCTAAATTTAGTTATTTCTGAAATGATTTGGCACTTAATTGATATTCAGATTCTATGTTTTAGCATTGCTCCTTACTCATTGCAACTTCCTACTTATATTCAGTTCAACTACTGCGACACAAACTGCTGAACTTCCAATAAATATTCAATCAGGCAATGGTCTTATGTTAATATGAGCCTTTTCCTCTCTCCAATATACTTGCCCCCCATTAGGTTGCCTGGGAGACACTGCAGGAGGAGTTTGCCCGCTTCATGGCTGAATACAAAGGCAAAGACCAGGACGACATTTTTGACAAGCTGAAGGAGGCTGTGAAGGACGAGAGCATCAAGAGGCACAAGTGGAATGAGAGGGCCATGGACAGCCTGGTAAACACACAGTAAATCCACTCACCCCGTGTGCAAGGATACAGAGAGCACATGCACATGTTGATTCACTTTAGTTTGCAATTTAGTCATCATGTACTATGAATATAAAGAAACTCAAAGACTTAATATGCATTGCCGTTACATGGCATCTTAACTGATAATGTGATTTTCTTGCCTTACATTTGTGTGTGTGTTTGTCAGAGGGTGATCCAGCACAATGCCCTAGAAGACCGTTCCATCACAGACAAGCCGCAATGGGATGCAGCAATCCAGTTCATGGAGGAAACCTTGCAGTCACGCCTCAAAGACAGTACGTCAGCCATGATGCCTTCACGCAACATGAACATGGTTCAAGATAATTAATGATCAAGCTCAGCATTCAAACATCTTTTAAAACTAAGAATGAAATTCTACATTTACTCCAGACATCACAGTCAGACACATCTTCCCTAATCAGCATGGTTTCATATGATATTATGGCTCCCAAATTTTGGGGTAAATGTGGTTAAACAAGTCATAAAGACACATCTCCTTTGCTGTTGTGTCGAGTATGTGTTTATCAGCTACACTGCCAGGGTTAGAGGCTCTGTTTCTATGGTGCCATGGATGCTCAGGAGTTATGAATTTATGGTTGTGCAAAATACTTTGGATAGAAGTGGCTAGTACTAAATAACATGCTATATGTATTTTCTTTATCCCTTGTCTTTTTCTTTTGCGCTCCTCCCATGTTGCAGCTGAGTCAGTAATCAGAGACATGGTGGGTCCAGACTGGAAGCAGAGGTGGCTGAACTGGAAGAATCGTACACCAGAACAGGTAAGAGTTTTTTATAGGCACTATTTGCATTTATACATTATAAATCCAGTAGTACCACCATGAAGACAGCGCTCACTCACTTTTCTTTGACCTTGTAGCACATCCGTAATGAAACAAAAAATGAACTGGAGCGCTTGCTGAAGTTGCATGAAGACCACACAGCCTACTTGGCCAATGACGAGGTCACCACTGTCCGGAAGAACCTGGAGGGACGAGCGGTTGAAGTTGACCCTGTACTGGTGAGATCAAAATACTTTTTTAAATGTAATTCTTCATCTCTGCAACATGTACAAAATTTGTGCTTCAGTGGCCCTTTTTTTATTATGTCGTCCACCCATTAACTGCTGGATTACTGACTTCCTTACCTGGTCTAGATCAAGGACACATGGCATCAGCTGTATCGACGACACTTCTTGCAGAAGGCGTTGTCCCACTGTAACCTCTGCAGGAGAGGCTTCTACTACTACCAGAGACACTTTGTTGACTCTGAGGTAAAAAGATAGGATCAGTTATCCTGAGTTGTCTTTCTTTTCCACCTTCTTCTAAGTTGCATTTAAGGTCACTATGTGAAAAGCTAAACTGTGCGCCTGCATGTTTCACCAGTTGGAGTGCAATGATGTAGTACTGTTCTGGAGGATCCAGAGGATGCTGGTCATCACAGCTAACACTCTCCGACAGCAGCTCACCAACACCGAGGGTAAGGATTGGGGACTTAATTATAGTTAATGGAAGACTTAATTCAAAAGGGGACTCAGTCTCTCCTGTCAGCCCTGCCTGCCTTTGGATTTTGATGACATTTCTACTTCTCATTCAGTTTGGACAGGCGGTCAACATTGTATTCTGTGATGCTAACAGTTTATTGCAGGAATTCCTACTCTACACTTTAGGTTAGCAAGACCAAAACAAGTGGTTGAAAGTTGCCCAGATCTGTTTGCACAGGGCAACTGAGCAAAAGTTATTGTTGAGCTCTGTTCTTTGTTGCCGAAAGTCCATAACCAGTTTTCTAGGTCATTGATAACCCCTCAATTATGAAATCGAGTCCTACAACCAGTATACACAAAAACGTATATTGGGAAAATAGACAATTTCTCTTTCAACCATTTTAATGATGGTCAAAGGTGTTGATCATATAATTCACTGCATTGAGAAACTAATCCAATGCATTGTTGTTTCTTGGATATTGATTTCTTTGTTTTGTGTGTGTGTGTGTGTTTTCATGCATCCGTCTTCTCAGTGCGCCGGTTGGAGAAAAATGTGAAAGAGGTGCTGGATGACTTCGGAGAAGATATGGAGAAGAAGACCCAGCTCATCACTGGCCGTCGAGTCCAGCTGGCAGAGGATCTCAGTAAGACACAAACATTCAAATATGCTTGCTTGGCTCAACTTTCAGTATGTTGTATTGGTAAATGTTTCCAGTATAGGAGATCTCAAAGTTGTCAGTAGGTGGCACTGGTGCTTAAGGAAACAGTACTAACTAAACTGGAAGAAGCAGAATTTATTCAGTTACTGAACCAGACTGATACAGCCAGCTGCTTTTTAAGCTTCATTTTAAGGGGGATTCACTGTTGCTGTTCTCTCAGACACTCACTCAGTTCTTCATATAATAAGCATCATTGCTGCCAGACTGTCAGCAACGTTGTGTACATTGATATGCACCAGTTCCACAAGGTGTTGGATTGGTGTAAAAATGTCAAACATTGTTTATCACTTTTAATGGTCCCCAACCAAATTTAAACCATAACCCACCATGCTTGCCCCCATATGTGTTTACTATGCACATATGGCTGGCCCCACGAGACTACTACACATTTACTTGACATACATGTTTGTGACAACATCCTTCATATACTCAAATTTGTGTTTTTACAATATGTTCTGAAGCTTTAATTGGCACATAGTATAGGAAGAAGTGTGTGTGTGTGTGTGTGTGTGTGTGTGTGTGTGTGTGTGTGTGTGTGTGTGTGTGTGTGTCAGTAGCAGCAGTGTGCTGGCTGTCTGCCTGTCAGGTCTATCTACCAGCTCTGTTAACACAACCCTGCTGATTAAACGCAGCACAATTTGCAGTGCCCACATGCCTAAAAGACAAGCCCAGACTTGGATTCAAAGACACCCTCTTTGGTTTTACCAAATGGCATCTCTCTGAACTTGGTAAAATGTTGTAAGACACTTCAAAATGGAAAACACTATCTAAAATGTTCCAGAGCCTCAGGTCTTCCTTCATACTTCTTAGTATCAATCAGATATCCACCACTTCAAATGACTGACACCCCCCCCCCCTTCAAAAAGGGACTGCTACCAACCTTCATTGGTTGTGTGTGATGTTAAAGTTGCATTGGTGTTACGGTTTTAGGAACTAAATAGGTGGAATCATATGTTTTTAGTTTTATTTTCTAGAATTTCTAAGAAAATATTGTAGTACAGTTGTGCAAAGCAGATGAATCATAATTTGGAAAATCTTTGTGTTTTCAAAGGTCATGAACCAGATCCAAGCACACGATATTGCACATGCTTGGCATGTTCATTTGATGTGTATATGGGCGGGATGAGGCTTCGATGAGTCAGACCACCAGTATGGCTCTGGTCTCAGTTTGAGCCTGGTGTTAATGGTAACCAGAGACGGATGAGGACTTCTATGTTTTTGGCACAAACACACCACCAACAACCCCCTAGTTGTTGACTATTAGTCATGTCTTGGACTGAGCCACCACTGACATGACCAGACCTGTGTATATTGTCTGAAGTTTCCATGGATATCTAAATCTTGATTTAACCACAGGAGGTTGATTGAAGCACACAGACTGCTGGTCAGCACCCATGGATTTAGATTCACACAACTAAGCTGGAATCTACCTAGTGTAATCATAGCCTTGTTTTGTTGGCTTCTAGAGTTATGCAACAATTTGTTGACAGTTGTTGGGACTGTGTACCACAATCTTTGTTGCCTAAAGTTTCCCAGCTTGTACAGAATTAAAGCCAGCAAATTTCTGTGGTGAATAAAAACAGGTGACCCATCTCCCCCTTTCCCACCTACCGTCATCTGTGTGAAATGTGTGTGTGCACATCGGCTGTTGCTTATGTGCAAATGTGTATTTGCACATCATATTCAGAATCAATAAATGTACAGGAGTTCAGAATTTAAAAAAATGCTTTTCTTGGGTTGCCCAACATATCTGCTAATATTTACCTATCTGCTTGCTGAAAGCTCCTAATATCTAGTACAATGAGGGTTGACTTGTCTCCAGCGGTTGTCTTATTCAGCAAAACTTTGCTTGCTAAGCAAAGTCTGTATACACAAAGCAGCAGGAGAGGCGTGCTGCCATTCCTCTCTGCATGACACATACACAAACACACTCATAATCATAGTTCCTTTAACCACAGAGGCACATCCGCAGGGAAGCATCATGTAAATACTCCGACCTCAAATATAGACGTTGCACATACACCACTAAAACTGATTGAAAACGCTCGCATTATCTAAATTGTAGCCATTAAAGAAACATTAAAATTGAAGAACATTGAAATTAAATACACCAATTAAAGGTAATAAATGAAAATGCAATTCATTAATGTGTCATTTTCTTAAATAGCCTTTGATTTGTTAAGGCTGATGTTTTTTGTAACCTATCAGTTTTAATTGCATCTACAAGATTTTTTTCAAGTGGGGTTTGACAATCCCATTTGTCTCCAATGCTGTTTGTTTTAAAGAATTTTAAGTGGGTGTCTTGGAAAAAAGACAGAACTAAGCAGATCTGTGTCTTTATCAAAAATGACATTTCATCAGCTATTCTTAGCCATAGTCGTCGTATTTTTAAACTGACCTTAAATCCAATTTAAAAGACCAGTTTAAGTAGGAGTTTTTGCAACTCACAGATACCCCAGCCATACAGCCACATTTGTGACTATGGCTATGTAGTGACAGTGACAGGATTCAGTTGTCGTTGCTTTGCCCTCTGGCCCGTGGAGATCTCATCCTGCTGTCTACCGCCTGCTGCCAGATATTCTTGGCTTTTATGTACTAACTGTAATTGATGGGTGTTGCTATGGCCTCACACACTCAGACATGAACCCTCTAAGACTCTTCCACATTTATTTAAACCCTTACACAAGCACACAATCCCTATTGTTTCCCTTCTTAATCTGGGCTTCCTGACATCCTGATAGGGGACTCATGTTATAAAAGCCCACAGGTGAATGAGGCCAGACTTTGTGTGGTTGGGTTATCTCTATGTCTGTTTGGTTTGGTTGACTTGACCAAGAATTGGTTATCGCCTTAAGAAAACACACACACCCTTTCATTGACTTTTTCCCTCCATTACTACCAGTGTAAACACACACACATACACACATCCATTCGTATCATATAAGAACAGGATACATATTTTAGAGGGCATTTAAGTACACAAACATTCAGAGTAGCTTGTGTAACAGTGCATCCACTGTTACACAAGCTCACACCAAGTACACCAGTACATGTAGGCACAGTCAAACTACATGGAAAGATGCATAGAAAACTGATCAAACACACACACAGCCTGCCTTTTTTGCCAGGTAGAGTTAACAGTTGACTGGCTTCACTTCCTCTTCAGTGGATTTAGGCTTTCTGACACCAGCCTAGGGGAGAGGAGAGGGAACACACACACACACACACGCACAGTCCTCTCTCCACTCCACACACAGTTAGGAATGCCCAGACCTGCCTGGCCTTGCAAATCCCATAAGGCAAGTCGATCCCAAACTTTCCCAAACAGGCATGACGTTCCCACTTCCCACCACCCAACACCTATGCAGCGGTAGATGTGGGAATGTGGTTGGAATCTGTCATGTGATCTATAGGATAGAAACACACCTGCGCACACACACATACTCTTTCACAGAAAACGGGAAACTTTTAGACCTTTACTGGCTGTTAAATCTCAGTTTTCAGTCATTTTCATTATCATATAATTAAAGATATATATTTTTCCTCATTACAAGAACTTCTTGAAGCTATTAGTGAGACGGTACAAGCGACAGAGCCACATGGCTCAGGTTCAGGATGTCAAAAAAGCACACTATCACTTAGCTCTAATTTTACGGTGATGTCAGAATTTTCTTTTTCCCCTACCGAGAAAATTTGTGTTCCAGAGTTTTGGCTTTATCAATCTGTCAGGTTGAGTAAGTGGGTGAGTGGAGGATCTGGGTCATTAGCTGTCTGACACTTTACGCAGGGCTTTCTGTGTAATGCAGCCTGTGTGGGTATGTGGGTCCATCAGTCTAGACTGAACTGCATGGCTGATGGGCTGACTCGGTGACACGCTTCAAAGCAGAGTGAGTGAGCTTACTTAGAGCAAAACCAAAAAGTCTGCAAAAACATTTCACTAGTGGTTCTTTAAAAGTCCGGTTGCAAGTTTGTAGCCTCATCCAGTTATGCATTGGCATGTCCAGTTACTGCATGATGACGCTGCAGTTCCCAGAGGCTAGCTTTAATGACTTTGACTTGGAATCTGACTTGGTCAAGACACACAGTTTATTGGACAAATACATCAGCCAGTTATTTTGTTTTACTAAAAGACATTTCAGCTGTTGGCAGGCATTGAACGTGTGGCATTGCAGTTAAAGTGAGTGTCTTTGCAACATCAACGCCAACCTGTTATTACTGTTATTATTATTATCCTCTTATTCATTTTTATGTGTCAGTATGGTTATTCAAATTAGCAGTAGAAACACTTGATAGGAGCCACACACACTTCTTTCCAGTCATGCAATTCTCCTGTCTATCTGTCTAGCAACCTCACTGAATGCATTATAAAATCATCTTCCCTCAGAGCTGTTGTTCCCTCCCCTCATTTTCCACACTGTTTAAAGACAGCAGGTCAGATCGCCTCAGGCCCAAACTACGACCTGACCCACAGGTCAGCCAGCTAATAGCACAGGCTACTTGATCCAGCAAGCTTTCTTTCTCCCTCTCCATCGGTTTAAGTCTCTCTGTCACTGTTTTCACTGTCAAAATCCTGTCCAGTTGACCCTATCCCTCTCTTCCTTTACTGTCCCATGACAGAGGGGGAGAGAGAACAAGAGGGAAAGTAGAGAACAGACCTCACCTTAACCTGGCAGCCTCTCCTATGAGCACATGAGGTAAAATAGGAAGAGATAGGAGACGGGAGAAAGGATAAACACACTTAACAAAGGCAGAAATGTGCTCCCAGGGGCAGTCTGCTGTTAAGCTCTATTTGCCCCTACTCGCAGACAGGCCCAGCATTGCTCAGGTTACAAATACAGGTCAGGTGTGTGCGTCAACGAATGAGAGTGTGAAAGCAGCGCTAATCAGTGGCACAATGTACATTGCAGAGAGGTGTGTGTGTGTGCGTGTGTGTATGTGTGTGTGTGTGCGCGCGTGTATGTGTGTGTGTCTGTGTCAGCGTGTGCGAGACCAGCTGTATGGCACAGTGCCGTCTCTGGAGCAAAGCCCAGGCCTAATGTGCAAGCACAGGCCTCTTAAGAGACCACTGGGATGTTGCTTGGCTGCTTCATTGCCCCTCATAGAAATTGTGTTTTGTGTGTGTGTGTTGTACTGGAAAAAGTACTGTGGTGCCGGATTTTGGAAAGTGCACTATACCGGAGGGTTTCCAGAATTACTACTCCATTATGAAGTGTTAGATATCATGTTTAATATTGTGAGCTTCTAGAGATGTAACACTTGTGGATATAAATCATGACTGCACCATTTTCCAGCAACTTTTGTGTCGGCAAGATATTTCATATGGGACATCTGTCATTTGTGGTGCATAGACCCCATTTTTTTGAAGAAGCTGTTGGTGGGATTTATTGGTTATGTTAACTTTAAATTATGGCACTTATGACATGCCTAACCATTTTTGTATTCCCACAGTATTAGTTTTGAGTTAAAACTGCATTACCCTGATGGTGTGTGCATACAATATTCTTATTTCTCTGTCAGCAGTGACTAACAGTCATCCACCTTTACTCTTCTGTCACATGAATTGGCCGCTCCTGAAGGGGGAAGAAATGGTTCTTGGCTGTCACTCCCCTCTTGGTAGCTGTTGATCTGACTTGTCAAATTGATGAAGAGTATGTGTTCAGTGCACTGGCAACACACTATGTTTCTTACTTCAGCTCTTCTCTTCTGCGTTAACTTGAGATTAAAACCTTGTCAACTTGGTCATGAGACAGATGTTGTGAGAGACGGAGTGTGTGTTTATGTGTGTGTGGCAAGTAGCCATTTCTCGGTTCTGCAAAGGCCTAGTTTAGCGTTTTGGATCAAATAAACCAGGGTAGATTATTTTGATTTTTTTAGATTATTACATTAACTGCCACAGTAACCATAAAACCACATTCGTGAAATCATTTCTCATCGAGTTTCTCAATGAGCTCGATGCCAAAGTATTTATGTTCTACAATCATATTAAACCTGATCACAACCTGATCACAAAAGAGATTATGATAATTATTGTAAACTATATCTCAGGATCTCAAACATGTTTTTCCCCCCAATACACTAAGTGATAATTAAAGGCTAATAAGAGCATCTTTCAGCGTAGGACAGCTGAAATTTCTCAATAGCTAATTGAACACGATCAACAACATGAATAGTATTGTCCACTCAAAGATGTGTTTTAGTCATTTTATTTAGGGTGAAGGTTGAGAAAGGTGTAAGTTTCCCTGTAGCGCACTAGAAGTAAATCATTATACATTGTTTTCATTTTCAGACACCAAAATTGCGCTTAATTAGCATCACACCTTACTTGCTGGCACATTTTCCATGTTTTGGGACGGCTGGTATGAACAGCTGGCTACCAAACACCCTCGTACAACAAGTTTGCCATCTTAACTGTAGGCTTTTTGCCACTGATGATGATGTGGAAAATTATGGATTTCAAGTTTTATATGAAGGGTATTTGAGGGTTAAAGTATTTAAGTTGTCAACAGTTGGTGCGCTTAAGAACAGTGATAATGTGTTAAGTGTTCGCATGTTTGCGCACGCAGTCACTTTCTCCTCTTCCTTTTGTGGAAGCAGAATACAATAAGGCTCTGGTTGTCTGGGCTTGCTCACCGGAATGCCCTCTCAGCCTCACGCTCACTTCGTTTCCTTTCATCTCCTCCCCCGCCCCCCCCCCCCCCCCCCCCTCCTCCTCCTTTTGAGCAGCTACCTCCAGTGTGATTAGTGGGCGCTCAATGAGAAGTGCTCCTCTGTTCTCTTCTGCTGTAAGGGATGACGTATCGTCTTAAGGTGTTGTGTGCACATGTGCCTGCGTTCAGGGAGGAGAGCAGCAGAAGCTATCAGCAAGTTATGTCTGCTCTTGCACATAGCTTATAGTTGGCTCATATTTTCTGTGCCACTCGAGTTTTGTGCCTCGATATTCATGTTTTTTTTTTGTTTTAATAGCCGCAAGATTTGAAACAATAGTTATTCTGTTTGAGTTATTTCAGTTTCATTGTACTGTACAGCTTGTTTACAAATCAGAAATGCAGTCTGTCCTCCCAGGCATCCTGAGCATAATTTTCTCAGCTCAATATCAGGTTAATCATCTGCTCTGACTCTCTGTGATCACTTATTTTGTGTTTGAGTATAGCCAAACATGTTTTTTTTTATGACAGAATAGGTTTGACATACAATTTGAGTGAATACAGAAAGCTGGCTTCTTAACATTGCTACTAGATGTTAGTCCCTGAGACATGGTTCCTGCCTTTTGGAACGTTGGGGAAGTTTTTTGCTTAGTGCCACGGTTTGATAGTAGGCAGGCTGTCTGCTCTTTGTTTTGTTGGGGGCTGTTGCCCTTACATACACTGTTTCTTCATTTCGTCCTCTGTTGTTTTTTTTCTCCATCTACACTTGTCTTATTCTACTTGTCTCGCCTCTCTTGCATTGTCTTGCTTCTTAGCCCCTCATTCCTCGGCTCCTGTTTTTTTCTTTTGCTGCTTTAAGCCATGCTGGTGGCATGGCTCTAGGGATGGCAATGGTCTGTCGGTCAGTTGGTCCACCACTTCCAGACTGAAACATCTCAACGAGTGGATAGATTTCTATGAAATTCAGTACAGACATTCCCAGACAGTGTATCATTATTGGTGATCCCCTGACCTTTGAGGTTGACATTTATGTTTTTTAGTAAAATATCTCAACATCTGTTGGATGGAGTGCCTTGAAATTTGGTACAGACACTCATGCCCCCCTCAGGATAACATATAAAAACTTTGGCGATACCATGTCTTTTCAGATAGCGTCACCATCAGGTCAAACTGTTGTTCATTACTTTGATCAAATATCTGCAAAACTAATGACATTCCCATCAGCCTCAGTAATTGTTTGTGTTTTGTGCTAATTAGCCAAAGTTAGCATGCTAACATGATAAACTAAGATGGTGAACAAGGTGGACAGTGTACCTCCTTAACATCAGCATGTTAGCATGCTGAAAGCACCACTGTGTCTAAGAGCAACCTCACAGAGTCTTTAGCATGGCTGTCCACTCTTAGTCTTATATCCACCTTTCTTGCTCTTTCTATAATATTCACTCTCACTCTTCCTGACCACAATCTTCATTGCCTCTGAATTAAATAGACATTAGTTTAGCAGTATGGTGTGTGAGTGTGGCTCTGTGAGGCTTAGTAGTATTATAGTCCAAGTTTGTTTTTTCCCACGGAGGAGTAAACCTCAGGCGGCAGAGTTGCTGCCAAATGATCCATTTTCTTCATGGGAGCATCAAGTATACAAACAGTAAATCCACAGTTGTCATAATGCTGGCAAAGATAAAGCTGCTCCTCCTGTGTTTTATCCAATCTTGTCGGGTTAATGTTGTGTGAAAGCGACTTCTAAAAAACTAACACCGCTTCTCTATTCCACACTTAAACAGCTTAATTATCCTCAATTATCATCTGTAAGGATTTAGAAAAGTAAACATTTTTGTGACAGTTTTCTTTGTGTTGAGTGTCCCCTATTAGATTAGTGAAGAACGAGGTTAATAGAGTATGAAAGACAATTTTCTCATCATATCTCGTCTACTACAGCAGGCTTCCTGCCCCTAACTGATCAGGTCAGGTTCGTTAGCTCTCTGCAAGCTGGTATTCGGCCAAAGATCATTTGTGAGGGAAGAAACTCCACCCTGTAACACCAGTACAATTGTGAGTGATACGTCTTCTCTAATAAAACAATCTAGCTGATCAGGTAACATCCATTTCTCCCAATTGTGTCGGATACAGATTTTATCTACATTTAGGAAAATAAAAGCATCCAATCAGACTCAGTATTGGCAGATACTCAATACTGAAGTACTCTGTTCAGGATCTGGGCCAGAAAGTCTTGATTTGGACATGGCTAGTTAACACTGAAAGGATACTTTAAAATTAAGATGACATTTCTCATGACCAGTTGTGATGCACTGATGCTGTAACACAATCTACAATCAGATAAAGTAAACCGAAAGACAGCATGTAGGCGCAAACACGGGAAAGAAACTCGTAGTGGACTATGAAAACCAGAAAAATGAGCTGTGTATTCTAGATGACAACCAATCAAGAGGCGATGAGGGAAGCGGTGATGAGGAAATAAAAATATGAAGGAGGATGTAGAGTCATCTTTTAATCTCCTTAGAGAGCGAGAGAGACAGCAAGTGTGGGAAAAAAGGAAAGAGAAGGTGGTGTGTGATGGGAAGGGAACTGTAGCAAGGCTTTCCAGCGCAGTTTGGCCACCAGAGACCCATTCCCACTGATCCTCTTGTCATTCTCTCACACACACACACAAAGATCTGACATCAGGTGCTGCTTGGGATGAAGTAATAGGAAAACCATACACTCCTTCCCCTGCAAGATTGTTGAAAAAATGCACCCTTTTAAATTAATTTTGTCTCATTAGGAAAAATATTCAAAATATGTGGGAATGACATATGAAGCAGTTCAAAGTCTGATGTTTAGATGGATTCAATTTGTTGCCTTTTGTTGTCATTTTTAAGAAGGGCAAAAATATAAAATGTTTTTCCCCCATACCATTGTATGGCTGATGCACAGACTTGCTCTGGACTTGTTGCAGCAAAATGACCCAGTCATACTAATAAATATAAAAAAATCAAGTCCTTAGGAGCTGGAAATCTCAAAATGTAATGCAGGCTCTCTTGTACTGTTTGTGTGAGTATGTGTCTGTTTTTAAGGATTTCGTTCTTAGGTATGAATTTCATTTAGATCAGCAAATTTTTAAGAATCAAAATACCTGTGTCACTTTTTGTGTGTTCAACCGACTGTAACAGCATGAATGCCTTTGAGGAGAGACAGTCTTAAAGAGTGTGCCATTATCCCAGCTGGTATAATTTATTGCATCTCGCCCATCTCTATGACGATGAAATTCTCTCTCATCTTCTCAGCCTTGTATTTGCAAGTAAAACACCTGTAGTCCAGCCTTTGGGCCCGAACAGGCTTTTTTCTCGAGGCTCAAAGGAATTCCAGGTGCGTTTGCTGTCTTCTCAGAGTTATGTAAATGTGAAGGTGTGTGGGGTCCAGAGCAGCTGGAGACATGTATTCCCCCGAGGGGGCGAAAAGGAGAGCTGGACAGTTTTATCTCTGTTGTCTCATTTGATCGGATGGTTTGGGGCTCAGCGCTGTGGTAAGAAGGGACTGAGACAAATTGATTAAAAACTGATTCTTTACATTTAGGTCTTGATATCAGCGAGGTTGGGTCTGTATCTCCATTTTCATGGCTGCAAGATTCCTGCGCGTGGCACCTGTTGATATGCAGCTGTGTGTGAATCTAGTATTTGTAAACTTGGGGGTGAGCATGTTTCCTTGCTTTTGCTCACACCTGTGGCTGATTCAGCAGAGGGGAGTTTCTCTTAGGGATTATAACAGGATCTCTGTTAAAACCAGGCTTGTCATCCTCACATCCCCAGGCCCATGTGGCTACTGATGATTGATTGCCACTTAGCCTCAGCACAGAGCTCCATTTGAGTGCAAAAGGTGAGTCTTGAAAAACTTAAGACCTCTGACCAGCTCTGATTTACACCATGAGTCATAAGCAGACTTACTGTCTAAGACCTGTTCGTTTTAAAGAAAGGAAGTAATGGTGACAGTTTACTGCTGTGTTTGGATGAAAAATTCCAGTTAGACTTTCTCCTTCTGTTGTATTAGTATCTGTTCTATCAGTTAAACCCATGAAGCCCAGAGCTAAATCCACAATCTCCCAAATTTTGTCACCCGCTAACTCCATCTTTACAACCCCCTGCACTAAAAATCTTTTATGTCTGGCCCTTCAAAGGCACAAGCAATGCTTGTCAATAAAACCTGCACCATAGAGACTAAAAACAGTCATCACCTGGTGCTTTCAAAGGATTTTTCCCTGCATTTTGCTGTTTTTGTTTAGTCTGCCCTCTGGCTGACCCCAAGCTTTGACCTGTTCAGACCTACGTATGTCTCTCTCCAGGTTGGGCTGTCTCTCCCAGGCATCTGTTTTCTAAATAAGAGCTGCGAGCGCACGGGGCTGATTCATTGCTCTGTCACTGACACGGCGTTTGGGCCGCTGACATCCCCGCTCTCCCTGTGTCCATGTCTCTCATGGCCCACTTTTTATAGTGTGACAATCCAGGTTTAGTGACAAATCAAGCAGCATGCCGAGGAAAAAAAAGGCTTTTCTGTTTGTTACATTAAGAGATCGGCTTTCAAAGAAGGAAACAGCAGAGCATTCAACTGTTCAGAGTCCCCACCTACACTGTGACCTTGGCAGTCACAAGATATAAAAAGTTTCTTCATAAACGATGACAGGTTGGGACAGGAACCAAATACTTTTTCTCTAGTGACCACGCTGTGAACTGCTGCTCTGTTGTCGGTAGAAAAACTTCAGAGCCGTACGCTAAAGTAGCCTCAACCTTGGCGCCACACTTCATCTGTTGAAATCTCTCTGTTGCCACTTTTTCATAACAACCACCTTTTCTTAACGCTTCCCTTTCACATCCAGCGAAGAAGAGTGGCCATCTCCCATAGGAAGAGGATTAGTTTATTTTCTCTGGCTCGCAGTAAGTTGCGGGCCTCCCTGTCCTCTCCCTCTCATCTTTTTCTCTCCTCTGTGTTGGCTACTTGTCCAGCAGGGCCGTGCAGTTTCACAGTCTAATTACAGGTCAATTAAAGGCTTTCTGGCTCAGCTCTCCTTCTGCCAGCGTTTCGGCCGCAGCAGGCTTAGGGGACTCTACAGAGTGAGAGTGAATGAGATATCATTTCATGTGGAGATCAGCCGAGAGAAGGCCTTGAAAGAGGGGATTGGGGGGAAAGGCTTTCCTCTCTTTCTCTCAACGGGCGAGAGTCCCTCCACCCTCTGCAACTCACACAACACCCAGCATTTTAAAGAAGGGGCCTCTGGGATAGAGGCCAGAGGATTATGGGAATATTCATGACCAGATAAAGGGGTGAGCGGTTGAATGACTGTGTTTTGCAGCTCATCTCTTAGGTAAACAGGAGTCTAAATGGAGTTTTAGATCGCTACTCCCACTGCTCATAAGGAACAGGCAGTGGTGACTCTGTCCACTGTTTTTTTGTTGCATTTCCACAGGACGGTGAAAAGAAAGCCTTGTTGTGGTCTTTTCTTCCTCTCGCTGGTGGCAAACAGATGGTGCCGGGGAAATAAATATCAGTTTCTCACAGTTTTTATCCACAGAATATTGGCTTTTCTAAAAGACGCCATTCACCATCACCCGTGGCCTCCTGGGCTCCTGAAAGCTGCTGAGGGCTCATTTTAAAGTCATTAAGCATCCCGCTGTAAGGGAGCGGGTAATGGATTTAGCTGTTCTGATCTATGCCATCTTATCCCGAAAAACGTCATGGTGGAACTCTGGTTGTGCAGCTAGCCAGGATAAAGCAATCAGGATAGATGGCTGGGCATTTTATCAACATTGTGACACACAAAGAGGACCGAGGAGGTTTTGTGGGCCAGCTCCTACCAGCGTTTGTGGTCATCTGAAAGCTGCTCGACGTCTTCTCAGATTCACACTCAAAATTCTTCCACACTATGCTTGAAACTCTTCAGCAGTTTAACAGTCAGATATACCTTCCTCAGGAGTCGGTGGAGGAGAAATGAATGTTGCTCAGAATATGCTGGATGTGTAAACAAGCAAGTTTGTGGCAACTTTTCTATATCAGTCTTACTGTCAACAACTCTCACGTGCAGAGCTAATCCAGCAATGAACTCATCCTCCTTTTAAGTATCGTGCATGTATCCAAAGCCTGATATATCATATCCCTCTGTGCCGTAGACCTCTGTTGTCCAAAAACTATTAAAAACACATCCTTGAGGACCGCTGCACTGGCTGACATGTTCGTCATCCATGAAAAGGTGGTTACCCTAACTTGTTTAGAAACAGCTCTAAAGAGTTAAAACTGTTCTTGGACAACAACGGAGGTCTAAGGCACAGAGGAATACAATATATCAGGCTTTGGATACATGCACAATACTTTTAAGTAGATTAATTCATTGTTAGTTTGACTCTGTACATGACATTTGTTGACAGTAAGAAAAATATAGAAAATCACCAGCCAAATCCTTTAAAAGGTGATAAGTCAGTGTTGTTTTTACAGCCTGTTGAATATATTTTTACTTGATTTACATAATATTGTCAGTCTGATTATCCAAATTGTAATTTCACTACCTCCTGTGTGTACGACATCTGTTTAGTTTGTTACGAGCTCTTCTTAACCAAATTGAGGGTATAAGGTCATCTGAAGCCTTTGTTTGTTTGTTTGTTTTTAACTATATAAATAAAATTGACTTGATTTGACCATACATGAGGTGTCCTGTACAAAGATAGTTTTGTGCTTCGCTCCTCTGAAGCACAGGATCAATGATGGGTTTTCCGTTTCCTCAACAGCAGGTGTTGAGCAGAAGAATGATTTTCAACCTCCTCAGAAGCCGATCCGGGGATTCAAACCTGCATCTCTTCTAGTCACAAGCCCTCCTAATCTAACTTTTAGACCACTGCTACCCTCAGTAATCTAGCAGAGCCTGTCGTCTCTGCCCGACTGTTGGCAGGATCCTCAATGTTTGACCCTAGTTAAGCAGTCTGCGTTTGAAACACCGAGGCTCCACAGAGCACCTTATCGTCAGCCACATCTAAACCCAGTTAAGCTTTGAAGCTTGAGCCAGGGGATTTCCCATGTTTTGATGATCTGACAGTCAGTGCCCTCCTTCCCTTACACCAACCAAAACGCCACCTCCACTCTCCTTTTTCATCAGGTCGGACAGATGTTGGTAATCCTGCTCTGATTGGCTTGGATTGAGTCATGTTGTCCTGTGGTCAGGGCACACAGCCCACGCGGCTTACTTTGTCAGTTGCCTTTGAGCTGTGCCCTGCGGTGGGCTGCGTGCTGGAATGGCGTAACTCAGGGTTATGTTTCATTCAACCCCACACCTGCTGCAGTGACTTGTCAGCGTGCCCCACTACAGGCCCCTTTAATGCCTCCATTAGGTGTTGTAATCTCCTCCTAACGCCCTGCCATTTTGCCTGAGTGTGTTAAGAGTATCAAAGGCCGGGGAATTTTCTTTTTTTTCCTTTTTTTGCCACCTGCCAGCGGTGAGTGTGTGTAGGAAGGTGAAAAGAAGCGGAGGTGGCATGACTGTACAGCTCTTGCTGTGTGTTCAGGACTTTGGGGTGGTTGTGTCTGTGTGTCTTTCAGGGTCGAACGTTTCTCTCTGTCAATCAGCTTTTCTCAGTTCTGCCAACCAGTGTGTGTATGTGTGTGTGTGTCGGCTCTTCTCATGTTATCCAGCACTTCTCAGCTCTGCTAGTGTTTCAGGACATGTGTGGGGGTGTGCCTGCATCTCTCCTAACAACCGTGTGCTTTTCATCCATCAGGAAAAGGATACCTCAGCGGCCGTGCTCCCATCAAAGGGGCTGCACACAAGCCCCCCCGAGTACGATATTTAGTTTCACTCTAAAGCACGCACGTAGTTATCACCTTTGTGCCGACCTGAAATGGACACTTGGAATGGACAGTGTTGCTCTGAGGTCCAAACCGTAATAATTTATCTCCCCTGACACACAAGTCTTTTTTTTTTTAAAGCTGTGTTTTCATAGGGCCTTCTCATAGGAAAACAATCGACAATAGGTTGCCTATGGATCTCGTGTGGCTGATTGATCAAGATAGAGCATTGCTAGTTTGTTCTTCAGAGCTGGTGTTTGAGTTTGTGCTTGGGGGAGATCCAGACAGATTAGCAAAGGGTGACAGGGAAGCTGAGAGCCAGCCAGGCCTGGAGGTGCAGCTGGCATTGCGAGCCGTGGCTTCCTTTTCTCCGAGTTGGCCCACAGACTTCCTTCAGCCACTGTTTAATCAGCGATTAAGACTGCTTTAGATGGCTCGCTCATCTCGTGTGACAGTACATGTCGGGTGGAAGGATTGCTCGTCTTATGCGGTCTCCGGACAATAGAAGTGTAATCATGAAAAGAAGTGACTGACTGTTTTTCCAGTAGATTTCCCTCTTTCATGTGAAATGTTGTTGTTATGGTATCTCCTTCTGTCCATTAGCAATGTGCCCGGGAGGTACATACCATGAAAAAGGGGAGGGTGGGAGCTTTGATGCGGTCTATGCTAACTGGGAAAGGGTACACAAGCCTTCATCATCACATGTGTGTGAAGGAGGTCTGCCTTGAGGTTTGGTTGTCACTGTCAGAGGGGACCATCTGGTGTTTTGGAGAAAAATGTGAGAGAATTTCTACCTGCAGAAATACACTGCAGGGATGACAATTTTGTTTAATATTTACTCTGTATACAGACAACAGATTTATAACCAGGTACACATCCTGTCACTTGATTTAGTTTGTTTCCTGACATTTCATTTCCCTCGCTCACTTTTCCCAGAGCCCAAGTTTTTGTTTTTTTTTTCTTTTTCCCGTTTGTCCAACAGTCCAGAAATTCAAAGTTTACACAAACAAAGAAAGGCAGCAAATCTTGTTGAGTTCTTGGCATGTTCTTTTCTTGAAAACGACTTAATCAATTGGAAATCTTGCAGATGAATTATCTGTTGACATGATTTCAGCTCTAGGATTGTTTTTTTTGTATCAATATTTGTGTATTTATTGTTTCTTTCTTTGTGTGCTTCCTTGCAGAGAAAGTTCGTGAGATCCAGGAGAAACTTGAAGCCTTCATAGAAGCTCTTCACAAGGAGAAATAAGAGAAGCAGGTATTTGTCTCTGTATCGTAAATCTTACCAGTTACCTGCACCGTAGCGATAGTCAGTGGTGCAGCAAACATCTACAAACTAACGTGACTCAATGCGTGCAGTGTTTTATCTGATCTGTTGTTCCTCCTCTCCTTTTTTCTTTACAGAACCACTGAAAGTAAATTTATGGATCACAGCAGAGAAATGCACTGAACAAAGATAACTAAATCTGTATATGACCATCATCACCCCCTGGCCCTGCCCCACCACCCGCCTGATTTTAATACCCACGGCTTGGCTCCTTGTCCCCCTTGAACAGTGAAAGATGGACCAGAAGGATAAGATGGAGGAACAGTTTTCAGGCTTTCTCTTGGATTTTCTATTTTTATTTTTTTATGTTTATGTTTTGTTGTTTTTTTTCTTCTTGCAAACTGTCCCGATGTCAAGAGGGAGACTTCTGCACAGGAGCCCAAACACAGTCAGATCCGGAGGAAAACGAGAAGCTCGCACAGCATTGTCAGACATCTGACCACTCATTTTAAATAAATGAGTACTGTGTACATGTTTATCTCCTCAGTTGTTTGCTTTTTGTTTGTTTTTTTGGTTGGTGTCTGTGTATACATGATCATACAAGTGAGTGTGTGTGTGTGTACAGAGAGACACCATCGGCACTGTTCCCGATGGGTGTAAAAAGCCTTGAATTTCATACCTTTGTCTCGCTTGGTGCTCCTAAAATATGCCATGTTACCCTAACTCTGTTAAAATTTGCCTCTATTTAACATCAGGTCTTTTTAGTTGCACTTAGTATCCAGAGCACTTACGTTATCCCTCCCAGCTGTAGCTGCATTCTACATTTAATGTACATGAACTGTACCTTTAATGAGACTGTGTGCAGTTTCAGCAGATGTTCTCACCTTAATTCTCTAATCTTAATTCAATATTCAGCTTCAACACTCTCCCTTGGATCACCAACAGGATCAGCTCTGAAACAGCTGTTGGAAAGAATATTATACATAGATTTAATTCTTATTATTTTGCTCTATTGGGGTTTATCAGACAAATACTGTGTTCCATTTAGATGCGCCTGCCAAATTCACATAATGCCCCCGGTCATACCTCTAACTCACCCTTTGTTTCTGTCTTCATTTGTGTTTAATGTGTGCTTTTCCGTTATCACATAGGTCTTTATGTACATTTAAATTTCGTCTCCACTTTCTATGTTTCAACTGACAGATAATTTTACAAATTGCTCAAAATATATTAAAATGTCCCTCTTAATAAGTTGAAAATGCATAAGCATGCTTCTGGATAATTTAGACACATTATTACATTAAGTGCTGCAGTTTTTTTAACTTAATGCATTCCAACATGCAATGTATTACATTATATGTAGTTATTAGCATTTAATGCATTAATAGTTAACATTAGGTAAAAATCCTTGCCATTTATTATAATAACGGTTCTAAATATATGATCAACCAAATTAGACTTACATTTTATTCAGTTTTGAAAGTTTATTACAGTATCTGTCAGTTGATGCACTTCACTTCTCTACCTTGCGCCTGAGCGTGTGTCTTGATCTAGTCCCAGTTGGGTCCGGTCACACAGTAGCAGGCAGGTCATCGTCATGTGTTTTCACCAGGTTTTTATGTCATTTTTGGCACGACAGGTTCTTATTTATTTATGCACCTGTGGTGACACAGCACAGACCCACTTGTACTCATCCACTTCTCCTCTCTTCATCTTGTATTTAAATCAACATTAAGATCTTAGGCTTCTGTCAGGGGTGAGATGAAAAAAAACACAAATACAAGGAAAGTAGTTATCTCACTTTGTAAATTAATAGCAATTCAAAGAAGGAAAATGTACGCTTCTCTGAACTCACTTATTCTTCTACTAGTCACTTTCCAGGGCCAGATGTTTCTCTATCTTGTGCTTTCCTCCTCGTTATCTTAAATTCGCTCTCAGAACTACACTTTCATCTCCATCATTTGGACCATTCTGACTCTTCCCATCACCCGTGTAGACATCCACTCACTCTTCCTAGTGTGAAAACTGTCTGATATTTGACTGAAAGAGCGCGAGAGACTGTGTTTACTCCATTCATTCATTCATATGTGTATATGGGTATATATAAATAATATGCCGTGCATTCTTGTACAGGTAAAGTTAATGGGAAGTCATGGAGCTACTATCATGTACAGCACGTGTAAGCAGAGTGAGCCACTTGTGTAACAGAAAATCAGTGAGTTGGTTCAAAAAAATGTTTTATGTTGTAGAAGTAATGTTTGCATGGTGTACCCCATCAGATGTGCTTTATTTATTAAATTTGTGTTTAAAAGAAAGTGAAAATAAAATTGACATAAATAAAAATGATCTTTTTCATGACGTGTCAACCTGTCCAGTCAGTGTTATCCTAAAATGCTGCCCACCTAAAAAAAACAAAAACAAACATCTAACTAAATGTTAGCAGTTTTTTGCTTTTCAGCCAAGAGTAGCTGTTGTTCCACCACTTTGGTCCTGACTGAAATATAACAATTATTGGATGGATTGAAGTTTTGTACAGACATTCATTGTTCCCAGAGGATGAATCCTACCGACTTTGGTGATCCCTCAACTCTTTATGTAGTGCTACCATGAAGTTGAAGTTTTTGGTTTTTACTTTAAGTATCTGTACAGTTATTGGATGGATTGGCACAAAATTTGGCACAGATATCCATGTTCTACAGAGGAGATTATGATCTTGACTTTTCATGTCACACCACCAGCAGGTCAAAACTTTAACTTGTCCAATACTTTGGTGTATGACCAAATACCTGCAAAGCTAATGAGGTGCCCGTCAGGCTCATCTGTACTGTGTTAAGTGCTAACAGCAAATGTTAGACTGCTAACACACTAAACTAAGATGGTGAAAATGGGAAATATTATATCTGCTACTCATCAGCATGTAGCACTGTTGCCATGCAGGGATTAGCATTTAGCAACAGCACTGCTGTCAGCGTCAGAGTTGCAACCTTATACAGACCAGATGTTCATTTACCTGAACCTTTAAAGTCTGCGAGAGACTCAAAAAGAAAGTACTTCACACACATTTGAATCATTGTTTCACTCATCCTCGGAGAGTTGTGTTGCATGTATGTGTGTTTTCCATTACATAGTCTGCTGTTATCCCACAGCTGGTTGCTGCTGCTGGATGCAGTGACCTGTGTGCTGATGTGCTGAGGCCTCTGCTCCAGGTCTGGGCAAACCCTCAGAGTATTTAACTCTGCAATTATCTCATCCCAAATCAGGCTGAAGACACGCTGCAGCCTGAGGCAGGCAGGCAGCCGAGGGCCTGACTGATTAATAAGTCAGAGTCCAGAGGTCCTTCACTCCTGGGCATCCTCTCCTCTTTCACAAGAGGCTTGTTGTTAGTGCATCTCCACATTGCTCAGAGGGCAGCACAGTGGAGAGGGATGGATGTGTGTGTGTGTGGGGGGGGGGAGGAGGCAGGGCTCCTCCTCGCTACAATCACCTGAGGCTTTACACATGGACTTAACTGCCTCACATCAACTTGCTATTTTCTGTGCAGCTATTATATTCCCCTGTTTTCTTAAAAACAAGGGGAAAGGAGTGAAAAACGCCTAATGACTTTGTAGCAGCCGTGAAAAGAAAGGGGGAAAAGTCAACCTCCAGCAGAATGCCTTTGTGTTATCAGATAGCCACGTTCTGGAAGGAGGGAGGCTGGCCGGGACACACTATACGCCATTAGCATCTGCAAAGGCCGTCACGTTGACTAATAGCCAGTGCCACAACGGCACAGTGGTTCAGTTTGTGTTTTCCCTCAATCCCCTTTATGCTGGTGACACAAAAGCAGCCGGGCCAGACCTGTCAAATGTGCCACAGCAGCGGACGTGCACAAAGCTTCATTTCTAGTCTTTCTTAAGGAAAAGAAAGGGCCGATCTTGTTGCTTCATTTTTTTAATCCCCCACCTCATCACACAGACACATTCTGGGTCTTTTGGCAGGGGGTGTGGACGATCGGTGTATGAAGAAAACCTTGAATAAGTCTTGGAAAAAGGCAATGAATTGTGGGGATGGGCGTTTTTTGGCAGTAGCAGCAGTGTCAGCATTTGTTTGCCTTCTTGTTGGCGACGTTGGCTTTGTTCTCGTCTTTCTGACTCCTCTGTTATGGAGCTGTTGGTTGAGGTTGTGGGAGAGGCAGAAATTCTGGCAGCCAGATTAACGCACATGGCTGTCAACTCATGGGATCCTGGCGCGCACCACACGGCAGCTTTGAACCATCCTCAGGTGGACATTTACCAGAACTATAGTGGCTTAAGAAGTCCACTTTAAAGATGTTTAATAAATTCACTGGTCTCCTAAGTGTCAAATCATGAAATTAACAAGTGCATGATGGTAGAGATTTTTAAAGATCCTATACAGACAGTGGAGTGAGGTGTCACCTTTTGGAAATTCAGAATCTATTTAGATTTAAATGTAAATCTTCCAATGAAGCCTTTTCCTGGTTTACTTACTAATTGTCTGTAAATTTAGATTTTTAAAGAAACAACTTTAAAGGCTCTAAACATATTTTTTTCTCAATCAGTTTTCTTATTCTGAGCAATGCATGAACAGAGGTTTGAACAGTTTTGGCTATATCACACGAGATTTTATATATTTTTTTGTTTTCTTTGAGGTCTTTACACTCGTTTGAAGAGGGCAGAACATGAAATCATGCATCAGCTCAGTTGTTGGGTGTTTTTGAGCACTTTAAAAGTAACTACCAAGGATGATTTATTTCCTAACTTTGACTTTGATTGTTACTTAATTAGTCATGAATGTATAATGTTAAAGAGAAATATTTTAAAACCGTGTTTTAAGGGGCTTTAAAGTACATAACAAAATGAAAATTGTACCAGATTTGAATAATGCCAATGACTTTTTCCTGCTTTCCTTTTTAATTAATATTTAGCATACATGCACAGTAAACCTATTACCTATGTTGTTTTATTCTTATTTTTTTTACATAGAACATCCATTGAGCCTAGATAATGTACCTTTATGTTTTTATATTTGACTGATCGCTGGATGGCTCAGTTTGGTGCACAGACCATAATAAATATTTGATAGTACATGAGACTCTTTCTGGCTCTTAATACATTTAAAGAGACAGTATAATATTTGAAGAGACACTATACCACATAAAAGACAGCGATTTGGCCTGTGAGAGTCACTTATCAGCACTTCAGTCAACAAGTGCAGATAAATACACTGGATGTAAATCTAACACTTTGCGCCCCGAGTGACAAACTGATGAATCTTATCAGAGGCTTGTTGAAGCAACAGGCTTCCTTCTCCGTTTCAAACAACAAAACCTTCTACTGTCCCCGGGGCCTGCCGCTTTCTGCCCTGCAGAGAATAGCGTCACAATTGGCCTTTGTGTTCATTATGTTGGAGGCATCTTCCCATTGCACTGTGGGGTCCATTCCAATGCTGAATTAGGCCCATGGGGATTTTAGCCAAGTCACAGAGGTCAGTGACCTTACTTGTCACACCCCCAACACACACATACGCACACACACACACACATACAGGGAGCCCTGTTCTTATTCTGTGTGAGCTATAAATTATGGCTTAAATTTTAGGAACTGAAGGAGGCTCGACCGTGTGAATCCTGTGGTGGTCCTGTATGCATAAATATATATATGTGTGCGTGAGACTCACCACTGTTACCACAAGGGTCAGGGTAGCAGGGCAGAGGATCACTGCATGTTCTCACCATTCAAGTCTTTGGTCCAGCCTGAAAGAATCCATAAAATGACCTCACCATCTCACGACATGGGACGTCATACATGAATCAGGCCATTGTGGAGGGAAACAGCCTCCATTAATAAATCCCTGACGGTCGAACTATATTTTTCCTACTAAATCCCCCCAAGATGCAGTGTGTCTGCTCACACAGGGGTCACCCACTGGACAGGAAAAAACACACAGAGATAGTTGACTGTTATCCCAGTGCTGCTGAATATATCAGATTTAAGATTTTCCCTCACATGTGAATTATTGTTGTGCTGGCAGCCAAAAGCCTACAAATATGTGCTATTAAACTGGATTCAAATATATGTATCCTACAAATACGGGTATTGGTTGAGGTGAAAAAAAACAATCCTGCACACTTTCCAAAGCTTCATCTATCACATTTTATTGACAAGTTTTGATCCAACAAGTATCTTATTTATGTTTCTCCAGTATCTTCTAGTTTCAAGCTTGAGGCGGTATGTGAGACCTTTCATTTTAAGTTTGTCCAAATGCTGGATGTTTCTGACACCCCTGTTGCTAGATACCTTCAAATTCAAGTGGAAGATATTTGAAATCCACAACAATCAATAAATCTCACATCTTTTACCTACGGCAGCTGTTAGCTTCCTGCTGATCACATCATCTTTGCTGAGCGAGTGTTAGCTTAACCCCCATCCTACATATTTAACATACAAGGACTACCGAAGAATAAACTACTGTACGCAACAACCATCATAGCAAAATGTTAACTTATTTCTTCTCTAAACATTATTAGTTATGTAATTAATGTTACCTGAAAAAAAAAACAGACTATTGTTATTTTAAGAAAGTTACAGTTAATTTGCATATTGTGTAAAACAAAAATATATACTTTTCTTTAATACAAATTGCAGCTTTTATCCCAAGTACAATCTTTCCACAAAGCCTTCAAAATGACTGACATTCTTGTCAGTTCATAATGATAATCTGGGTTACGTCTCATATTAAGATATATTCAGCCATCCACAAACATCTTATTTTTATGGGCAAGAATTGAGCCTGTGACACTTAAATTTAAGCCATACCCGCCTCCCCAAGATGGCAGTTTAACTGTGACTGAGTGAGGAAATGCCGAAACAGTGGGTAGCGAAATGAAAGGGACGTGTGTGTGTGTGTGTCTGTGTGTGTGTGTGTGTGTGTGTGTGTGTGTGTAAAAAACAGAGGGGTGGGAACTTTCCTTTGCAGAATGCTGATATGCAAAGTTGCCATGGAAAAACTGATCGTCGCACAAACTGTTTCTTAATCGAGTGGAGGTCTTAGTGAGAGGGAGGGACTTGGAGCTTTTAGCACAAGAAGCGGCTATGGGTTTGCATGGACTTAGTGGGATTATGTGAGCATTCATGGCAACCAGTGGGGCCAGCAGGTGAGGTCTGGGCTCAGCTGCCTTAGCCTTTAGGTAAACAGAGAGAAGGGTTGCCAGATCCTGGCTGTGTTGCCAGGCTGAAATTGTATCTGTCCACACTACTTACGTCAGTCAGGCTGATCTGCCTCCTCCTGCAGAGCTGCGGAGACAGGGGGCTGCACTTGTTGCCGGATGGGGGACGCTGAGGACCATCTTTTATCGTCTAAGTGCCACAGTGAGACCAGACCAAAAACGGTCTGGTGACATTACTTGACTGGCCATCAATAGTATCTTAGCAGGCACTAAAACCAAAAGCAAACAGGCAGTGAGCCCGAATGTGAACGTTTGAGGCGAGGCAGCGTTAGCAGTATCGTGTGTTAAAGGAGAGCAGAAATGACAACAGGCCTGGTAAAGTGATCAAGTTTGTGAGCTTTTGTCTCTTTTCAGGAAATACTGATCTGATTTTCACTAAGCTTATACCTTTAATTAGATTTGCATTTTGAAACAGGCCTGTTTAACATGTGTTTTGGCAGTTTAAACAGTAAAACAGGCTTATGTTTGAATGAATGGTGCTGTGTTTTCCCAGAATACTTCAGTTTCAACATGCCTGACACCACATCAGATTAAGACAAGGGAATTGCCACGTTACATATTCGGTGTTGTCAGGAATTCTTCCACATATTCTTCACACACACAAAAAATGTTTTTTTTCACATGACCTTAGCACAAATAAGAGTTGAAAATAAGATTATAGAAAGAAGAAAATGTTGAACAAAAAAGCAGCTCTGAGAGGGCGATGTTTTTTAAAAGAATGTGGACCAAAAAACATCTTGTCCTAATGTGCTGATGTAGATATTTTAACACATATGAAGCCTTAAAAGTGAATGAACAACCGACTGAATACTGAAAGAAAAAAGCTGCAGTCTCAGTGTGTACAGCTTTACTGATCAACTTCTTTTTGTCTCTTTCTCTGTCATTCGTGACACTGTTCTACAAACACTGGTCACACACTTTTGTCAGTTGTGAGTCATCTGTATTTTTTAAAATGTAAACTTGTACATTTTTCTGGGGCTCTTTGTTCACTAATCTACACTAAACTTTTAAAATGAAAATGTTTCTCTGTAGCATCCTATCATGTCATCGTTTTGCTCCTCCTCCGCTGCAGCCCCTCTGTTTGTTCACCTGCTGGTCAATCGGGTCCAGGCTGAAAGGCCACCGCTTTGCCCCGCCGACCTCCTGACCTCCTGCAGCCTCCACACGCCTCCTCTCTGGACCAGCAAATATTGAACTAGTCAGTCAGTCAGTCAGTGTTTTGGCCTGTTACTCTGCTGCCCACTGAGTGTTTGAGTGTTGCCAGAGAACAGCTTTACCACTACTGGACAACAGCAGGCCAGGGCATGCCCCTGTGTGTGTGTGTGTGTGTTTGGATGTCTGGAAATATATGGTCGGTGTGTGTATGTATGAGTGTCTATACACAGCTTGCAGTGTGTGTTTGGGAGTTTAAGCATGCTGCACCAACTGGAATCATCTTTAAAACTGGACTTAAGATGAAATCAGTGTGTATTTTATCGTTCTATTACATCAAAACTAAACTTTAAACCTACTTTAAAAGTAAACAGTATTCATTTTAAACTTTTCTCTAAATGTAGTCCTCCAGATTACCATCAGCCCTATTGTGCCAAATGTCTAAATTATAATTTATACTGTGATCATTGTTTCATAGCTTCAAACATTTCAGATCAGTTTGAAAGTCTCAAATTATTCCACACAGTTGAGTTCAACATCAAAAGTGAGTTTATCATTTTAAGATCAGTTTAACTAAACTTGTCTAGACTGATTTAAGTTGATATGGCAAATATGTCAGCAAACAATTCCCTATTTACACAACCAGGAGTTGTGTCTGTGTCAACTCAGCAAATGTAAGTCACATATTCATTCTTCTTCTTCTTCTCTTTAACTGCTAAATGCTCCACTACGATTGCCAGCTAGTAGCTAACTTTGTCTGTCTGCTGTTTGTTTGTTTGTTTATTTTATTTGCAGGTAGTGTGCATTGTTGTTTTTTTTTTTTGTTTTTTTTCTAGCTGTTTGATAAAAAAAGCTGATGAGAGCAGTGAGTGAAACAAAACTGTATGTGTGCCTGAGTATTATGTGTTTATGAACATAAAGGTAACACTCTACTTTAAGTCCCGCTATTAAGCATTTAGAAACAGTATATAAACATCAATAGGTTATTTATAACTATTATATATACGTTTATAACACACTATAATGTAGTTGTAAGCAGATATGAGTGTTTATTGATGTATTTTCCAACAACTATAACTCCTACTGTGGGCACCCATAACTGGAGGCTGATGTATAAAAGACAATATAGTAAAATACAGTTGTAATAATAGAAAATATATCTTCATAGGCAAAGTTATAATTGTTGACAAATAATTTACATTCATAAACAATTAATGCCCTCAGAAATCCTAAATAGGGAGACTTTAAGTCAAGTGTTGCCAATGTAATTGTTTCTCAGAGCTGTTGCTCAATTGTGTGCGCGTGTGTTTTTTCTGCATTGTGTGTGTGTGTGTGTGTGTGTGTGTGTGTGTGTGTGTGTGAGAGAGAGATCCTGGGTGCTCAGGAATGTTTGCTCTGCCAACACTCAGTGACTGTAGTCGTCATCGTCTCTCCAGCTTCGAGTGAAACAGACACTTTGCAGCCTTTTATCAGCCGGACACGGCCCGTCCCTTTAAGAGGAGGAAAGTAAATAATGGCGGGACTTTAATAGGTGGATAATGTGCTCGCAGGGTGCAAGACTGACTGTCCCTAAGCAAACAGGATGACAGCAGCCTACACAAACATGCACACACACACACACACATACATAAGCTTTCATTGCTTTTTAAGGATTTAAGGTTCTTAAACGTGTTTAGTCTTTCATCAACCACAAAAACACACACACATACACACTAATACAGGGCATTTGGGAGCAGTTATCAGTTTTTGCTTAATACGCAGGCTTGATGAACCAATGATACACAGATTGTATTTATCACTTTGCACTGCGATTTCATGTTATTTTGTTCTTTTTCTTCTTGGTTTCCATCTCCAAATGACCAAAGTTTAACAAGGAAATAAATCACTGTAGCGTTTCCTCAGATCAAATAAAGATAAAACCAAAAAATTGTTTTAAATTGTGGCTTTATTTACTTACAGTATTTTTTAATATTTTATATCTCCCTTATTTCTGGTTTAAGTTCTCCTGCACTTTTCCAGTTTTTTCTGGTTCGTCTATTTCCCCTTGTTGCTTATTATCTTGATGTTTCTTTCTTTCTTTCTTTCTTCTTTTCCTTTTTTTTATGACTGCATCAGATGTTCACCTGTAGGGCTCCTCTCCTTGCTGCACTACACATTCCTGCTCACACACACACACACACACACACATCATCATCATCATCATCATCATCATCATCCTCTCATATCACATCCATTAAGATACATCAGATTTATCTCCACATACAGACACACACTCACATATGTTTAAACACCCAAGGCACACACACGCTCCCTAAAGTCTCCAGATGCCAATTAGGATAGGCTACCTACCTTAGGGCATTTACACCCCCTCTTACCTCCCTCCTCCTCCTGAGTCACCACCACCAACCACCTCCCTCCTCCCCCCATAGACCCTTTGACCCCTGACACACGACCTCTGTGCTGAATGAGTACACACAGGGGCGTCAGAGCGAGACCCCCGGCCATTCCTGACACACACACACACACACACACACATACCCTCTGGCTGTGCACACTGAAGTGAACAGTAAAAAAAAAGGTATGGACCACTGGTCATACACAAGGCGTCCCACTACACTACCTCTCCACTACACACACACACACACACATGCACAGCTGGGAGGTGAGGGGTTAGTTGTGGGTCGCAGGTTAATACAGTCCAAACGAATGGTACAGCTGCAAGATGCAGGAGGCGCTACAGAGACGAGGAGGAGCTCAGTCGGTTTGGAATGATGACATGAAAAAGTCTCAGAAAGGTGTAAGAACACAAAATGTTTATGTGACCCAATATATTCACATACAGTACAATTTTGTTGACAAAATGTAAGCCTGTCTACTTGTATTAAAACTCACTAATTTGCATTGTAAATGAAAATGACACTTAACAGGTTACTTTAGTCCTCTGGAAAATGTCTCAAAATAAAATGCTATCCCTCTTAGATTTAATCCTTATCTATGTCCTTGTTTATGTCATATATGTTGAAAAATTGCCAAAAAAACCCCAACATATTTTCTTATTTACCTCTTGTGATATTCAGCAATGCAGCTGGTTTTGTCTTTACTTGCCTGGCTTTTGAGATATCACATATATCAGATATCGTATGTGATTTTTAGGTAAATGTAATTTTGTTTGTGGTGCCTAAAGCATTTAAAATGAAGCTTCAAATTTCACCTGCATATTGTCTTTCCATAATTAGTGTCCCAGTTAATCCAGTCCTTGCTGTGAAGAGTTTTCACTTGGAGAACTTTCTACCTAAAGAAATAGTCTTTATGAAAACTGCAGGCTCTGTGGATCATTATTATAAAAGAACTCTTCATATATTGTAATAAGTTCAACTTTTTTTTTGGAAAGATGGCTTTCCTGTGTGGGAAGTGCCATAGGATTTCTTTTACATGCCTTGTTCTATACATGTGGACTCACACAGATATCACAGCCCTACATGAAAAAATAAAAAGCACAAATGAATCTCCTTAGACGTCTGTATTTTTCAAGAGAGGGTTCTTTAGTCGTGAGTCTCTTCAACCATCAGTATTTTTTTAATCAATGTTACAGCTGCAGTTGTTTCTTCCTCTGTGTTGCATATTACCTTTGCACCAAATCCAACACAATACCTCTCATTTTTAGAAAGGACAAAATGTGAATTGTTGCGTTGTGGTGGTCAGTGTATGAGGACATCAGTATTTTTTTAATCAATGTTACAGCTGCAGTTGTTTCTTCTTCTGTGTTGCATATTACCTTTGCACCAAATCCAGCACAATACCTTTCATTTTTAGAAAGGACAAAATGTGAATTGTTGCGTTGTGGTGGTCAGTGTATGAGGACATCAAAGGGATCAGCACAGTGGTGGCAACACTGGGAGGAGGATAAGACCAGAGCCAGCCAACAAAACTAAGCCCAACCTGAAAGGCAGCCTGGGCCAGTAATACGGGATCATCCTTGGTGTAATTCCTCCCTCCTGGCCCCCAACAAAGAGACCTGGGACAAGAGCTGCACATCTGGGGGAGGGTAGAGGCGGGCTCAGAGAAGGTCCGGTGGTCCGACAGTCACTGACCGTGTCGCCATGCCAACAACATACATGCGCACACACACATACACACAAACAACCGCCTGCAACAGTCCGGAGCCTTCTTGCCCTCTTTCATCCCCTCCATATTCTAATCAGCTGCTACGGGCCTCGCATTGTGTGGACGTGTCCAAACATGGCGGGAGATCAGAGGTCAGCCTGGCCGCTGACCTTGGCCCCTAGTGGCCCCTTCAGAGGCCCAGTGAGAGGGGTGTGTTGTTGGATGTGGGTGGTGTCGGGCTATGGCTCTGTCCCTCTGTGGCAGGTCCGGTTCCTAATCGGCTCACAGGCCAGTCGGAGGCCGGAGACCAGTCGGTATTGTCCAGCTGCGTCTGAAAGGCCTGGCGCTGAAAGGCCGGGGCAGGACAGGGTCAGACTGGCTGCAGCGCTCTGTTGCCTTTCAAATGCCATCGATACCCTCCTTCACTCTGGCCAGTTCTGCATGGCGAGCACCCAGCCATGGACACTGGTGGTAGTCACCAGAGGATAACACGTCTCTAGAGAAGAGCATCGGCTAATTATTAAGAAAATGTCAAAAAGAATAAGACCCTGATCTATAAACTTATCACCAATCTTGTTATCAATCATATCCTGTAGACTCAAAGCTGCTTTCCCTTTCCTTGTGAGTACTTCCTTCTTTTCTCCCCTTCTTCCTCTCATTTGTGACACAGAAATTGATTCGGTGCTGCCACTTTGCTCGCTGTCCCAATGGTGACTTCAAAAATGTCCTTAGAAAGCTTAATTGGAGGAAAAACATGAATATCCTGATAGAAAGTATTTTAATTTATTGTCTACTTCAAATTCAGATAGTGGTTAACTAAGCCATGTAATTGGCTACCGGACTGAAGTTTGTCATAAGGCCATTTCATTTGTAATTATGTGGATGTTTATTATGATGTAAGTAAAGAGCTGTTTACTCTGGTCTCCTTGTCACAATCACTTCCTTCCTTTGCTTCCTCTGAGCTCTATTATATCCTGATAAAAGACAAGTAGTGGTGATGGAGAGAAAACAGGCAGTACAAACGACAAAGGTATTAGTGAGTGACTATTTCCAGTAAGTTATGGGTTTAAATCAAATAAGATATTTTGATTAGAAAGCACCTTAGAAAGCGTCTGAGACAGCAGTGGAAAGTTTTTCTGTCATGCATCCAGCAATAGAAGGAGCAACAAACTGACTTAAAAAGGCCTCATCTTCATCTAAAGACTGCTACTGTTGTAGTTTTTCATAGCAGAAAAAGAGTTAAAAAATTAAGTTTGATGGTACAAATTGAGTATTCATTTGCTAATATGCGACATAATTAGTCTTTCATGGCTCAAATTATTTACAAAAATCCCCTTAAGATAAATTCAACCAGGGCAAAAATGTTCTCAGGAAAACAAGTACATGTCCCACAAATCTGTGACTGGAGTAAAAAAAAGGATTTCTGCTATCCAGGTTAGCTGCGTTCCCCATCTCACCCACACCCACACACACACACACAAACACACACACACGCACACTCTCCATACAGCCTCCATACAGCCTCCACTTGTTGACTCAGGACTCAATTAGCGGCTGATAAAAAGATGTTGCCAGACTCCTAATTCACTTCCACTCACACAGCTGCTGGTGTCTTCGGGCTGCCCTTAGAGACTGACCCACACACGTTAATTCTATTACAACCGTCTGCCAAACTAATTTCATCAAGCATTTCTTGGTAACTTGCACGCACTAATCACATTTTCAGAAAAACTAATACTGATCAATGAGGTGGCCAAGGTGATGAAGTGCTGTGGGAGCACACGCGGCCACTGAAGTAACTCAAGCTTTTCTCAAAGACACATTCCTCACAACCAGAGAAAGAATAAGGACAGAGTACTTTTTTCTGAGGAATGTTAAATTCTGTGTTGACAAGCTCAGGGTATTTACATTTTGTGATGAATGTTAAGTCTCCGTATGGGACAAAAGGGAGCTTGTTAGGGGGGTTTGTTCACAAGAGGTGTGGAAATTTTCAGTGATGAGCTATGTAGACATATAGCTATATGTGTTTTAAATTGCAGAAAAAGCACATTATTTACAATCATCACCAAATGTGTTCAAAGCAATGAAGACAGTCATTTGAAGCCATCTCAGTATATGTTTAAATAGTGAGACATTTTCATATCTTCATTTCATAAAGGGAAAATGTGGGTCTTGAACCCGAGTTTTGAGTGTGACAGCTCTTTCCAGAACTCTCAACCAAATCTCACAGTCTTCATCAGTGGATGGAGTTTGCTCAGTTATCATTACGTGATGCTGACACCAAAGACCATCCTTGAATTTGAGACATTGGTTATATTCTCCACTCCCATATATGTATGACAATCTGTTCTCTTGTGACCAAAGTTTCACAGGTCATGTGATGACAACTGAGCAAACTTCCTTTGCTTATGAAGACCGTGGGATGTGGTTGAAAGCTCCAAAAAACTAGATTATTTCGTCAAACCTGTATCTTATTTTTGTAGTTTTGGGCACAATTTCTGTTCAATATGAGAACTTTAAACTCACCAAAGTAACTGCTGAGATTGTTAAATGTGCCAAACAGGAAAGAAACTTGAATAGTCAAGACAATCTGACAGGTTGTGTACAAGCCAACAGTTGATCCAGATTATCTAAATCCCTCTGTTAAGGATTAAAACCGAAAGTGACCACACCTGAAATGCTGAATATCACATTGCACAGGAAAACTATGTGCAACAATGGTAGTACAGGTCAAAGTTGCCCCGTTGGACTATTTAGCATTGTTGGTGTGTCCCCCGATCTCATTGTAACTACAACGTTACCATCAACAATAAAAATAATGCCCAAATCTACAAAAAAAGACCCAGGTCCCCCTCTAATAAGTGGCCTCTTTGTCACCAACCGTCTCTACTACTGCACCAACTCATCACAACATGTTAAGTCTTTGATACAAGATGGGCGACAGTGCAGCGAGTCCAGGGAAAGTCCTCTTGCACCTAAGTGGGTATGTTTTAATGAAGTGGACTCTTCAAATACACACTCACAAGACGTGTGACATCCTAGACCCCTCAGCTCTGGTTGCTTTGCAGGCTAATAGGACCTGCCAATGGGATCGTCTCTTTTTCCTCTCACAGTCAAGAGAGAGGCGAGCAATTAAATCCAGTTGGAGCCTACAGCAATGCTGGGACCTGGGCCCCAGGAGGCCCCGGCGGTCCGGACGTTTAATCATCATCTGACCTAGTTGCTGGTTCTGATAAATGGGCCTGGGGAGGGAAAGCGTTGGCTGGTCATTAATCTACAGTCAGATGGGGACAAGCACACACGGTTGCCGCCAAGTTAATTGGCCACTTATTTTAGCACGAGCAGGAAGCTAAAGTGAGATGGAGATGGATGTTCCTCTGTTGATCCATAATTCGGCCCTCAGGGGTACTAATACAAGCAAAACAAACAGAACAGGAGGAGGTGAGGAGGATAAGAGGAATGAAGTGAGGGAGGAGGAGGGGACATCTCCGAGGAGCTCTGAGGGCTTTCCACAACTCCACAGGGCATGAAAATACAGTCCAAGGTGTTTTGTGGAGGAGAGACCAGTTTGACTGGAACTCTAGAGGAGAATTGGCTTCCTAGTTAAATTGGACAGTTGTGACCCATTGGTTCTTTTTAACTGTCATTTATGGTGAAATATGACAAAAAAAAGGCTATGTTAGATTTAAAAAAGTCTGATGGACTCCCAAATGCTTGCTATGTTCTGAAGAAAAATTGCTGAATTACAAGAATGTGCACAGGCTCCTTATCTATCTTATCTCCTTCACTTTTGTGTGTCCTCTCTGCCTGGCTGTCCAATCAGGTTGTAGCGAGGGTCAGCAGTCGTCCAGGTGGCTGCCCGCCTGATGGATGATGGGAACAGGAGGGGCTGACCAAGTCGTGATAAGGACCCTATCTTGACAGGGGCTTCCTCTCAAAGCCTGAGCTCAGTCACACAGTGTCGACAGAGAGAGATGGATGTGCAGTTGGGTGGATGGATAGATGGATGGATGAGGGGGAAATAGACATGGGGGAGTCTTATGGAACAAGACACAACCTGTCTTTATGTGTTATCAGTTCACCTCCTGACCCTTGTGCTTTTTTTTTCTCTTCACTCTCAGCATGAAAGCCAAAGGTGTATGAGGAGGGTATGGCTGGTTGGGGCTATTTGTTGTCTGGTTGTGGATTTTTGGTTATTTGCTGGAAAAATGTTGACAAAGTTTGCAACTCAGCCAAAGAGGAGACTGATAAGAGAAAGTCATTCATTATCCAAAAACATCAAACATAACTCTCAGATTTAGCAATATTTGACAATCACACAGAGAGAAATCATAGAAGAGACAATAATAAAACTCCCACTTGGATGCATAAAAATACACTGAAAGTATGGTATTTCCTCCTCAGAGAGACTATACACACACAAACACACACTGTGCAGGGAGTGTCCAAGGTGTGAGCCATGATCTGAGACAGCAAACAGGAAGAAGGGCTGGCCCGTCTCATCAATCACACTGAGAGATCACATCAGATCAGAGACCTGACCGTACATGCTGCCTCACTGGAGGTCCTCAGGGGAATCTGTGTTAGTGTGTGAATGTGGGTCTGTTTTTTTCTGCATGTAAATGTTTGCACCATCCTCTTCCTATCATGCAGTATGATTGAGTATGTGTGTGTCATTGTGTTTTTACATATGTAATCTTAAGGAGGAATCACCATCTGGATTTTTTTCCAGTGTTAGTGCTGCATGGCTTATGCTGCTTCACACCATCACGCCTTGGTGAATATGAGGAATTGGACTGAACACCAGGAGTCTGATCAATATGATCAATTGGGGCGTCACTGCACCGTGAAACCTAATTCTAACTAATTGGGACTTTTCACACATATATCCAGAGCAGAATGCCGTCCCTAATGAGCGCGGCTGCTTTCACTCTCTGATCTGCGGCTAGCAGCAGGAGCCTGGCCCAGCTGACCTGCTTGGTCCCCGGTGGTCAGCGCTGAGCCGGACACAGCTCCTGGCTCAGCCCCAGTGAATAGCTGCTCATCCCCTCTTCTCAGCGGGAGATCAAGGTCCTCTGAGCTCCAGGCCTGACCCCACGGGAGGGGAGCAGGCCAGGGTCAGGTCTCAGAGTCAACAACCTTAAACCGGCCTCCACACCAGCGCTGTGCCCTCCGACCACCAGCCTCTAGTCCCCTGACCCTGCTCGGGCCTGGCTGGGCTCCCTGGGGTGAGTCAGTGGGTCAGTCTCCTGGAGGGTCATTGTAGCAGCCGATGGCCAGTGATGAAAGGGCTTGTGGTCAAGCCAAGGGGGCTGTAGGAGCCGTGAAAGCAAGGGGAGTGCGGCACCCCTGCCGCTGCAGTCTAATTTGGCAGGATGCTGGTACGTTAGCGACAGACGCCGGACCAACAATGGCTCGGCACTGGTAAACAATAATGTTTGTGCAAGGTCTCTTTCTTGGGGCCAATCTAGTGCTCACAAAGCCCATCTGGCATCAATAAGATGTCCTGAGATGCTATTCAGCACATCAGTCTTCATTTTGCCAGGCTTTTCAGCTGAGGTCCTCTCTGTATGCTCAATACCAAGTGTTGGCCAACACTTAGAAAGTGACAGATGCTATAGATCTAAAGTTTTTGAGGTGAAGTGAGCATCTGTGAATTTATCTCATATTAGATTTAAGATTTCATGTTGACCTGCATGGAAGTGTGAAAACATTTGTATGATGTTGATTAGACCTCATTAGTAATGAAGTTGGTCAGACCAGATTCTTGATTCAGTGGTGACATTTATTGTCTGTAAAGGAAAAGAGTGAAACGTGATTACTATGGCAACAAATTGTTTTACACTACTCAAAGAAATGAAAAAAAAGCTCAATGTCTGTGTTTTGCTGTGAAAGTGTGCTTGTCTTGATTTGGCCTTCCTTACTCATTATAGGAGGATCAGGTAATTTAAAAGCCATTACAACACATAGTTTACTTTCAGATATTATGATTGATATTAGCCTCATAAATCCGGTATTGGTCTGGCTATAATAAACATACACAAAATTATTTCTTCTCCTGCCTTCCCATGTATTCTTCTACAGAACTTTCGGTTCCTATTTGGTGGTGGTGATAGGAAATTGTTAATGGCACATGTTGCTACTTAGGCCTGACAATGTAGAACACAAAAGCTTTTTTGCAGTCCTCAGTTCACAAATGTCCTCCAATATGCTGAGAAAGTCCCACATGTAAAAAACCTCCTCAATCAAGCTTGATTCAGGCCCATATGAGTCATGTCTTTATACGGAGGAGTGTGGGAGGAAGTTTGGAACAAGATGGCCAGTGAGTATTTTGTTCCCAGCACTGGGGCTGGGCCGACTGGGCCGGGGTGAATAGTCAGGAGGCTAATGAATAAGAGCGAGAGACAGAGAGAGAGAGCGTGAGAGTGGAGGAAGTGAGCACAGCAAGTGGCAGATAGAAGCCAGAACTCTCCCTCTCTTACTCTCTGTCTTGCACTCGATCCGGGACAGGAAGTAGGATTGTTTGTGACCAGCACGTGTGATCCACAGCCCAGCATGCTCTGCTCTCCTGAGGGAGGTCAGGCAGGAAGTGGCCAGGCGTGGGCTGTGACCTCTGGGTAATGAGCGAGGACCATCAGGGGGGAATTGCTGCCTGCCGCCACGTTCTGTGCAGACACACAGACACACACACACTCACATTCAAAAACACAGACTCTCAGTGCAGGCATGTGGAGACAGTAGACTCACAGCAGAGACTCTGGCAAATAACTACAGTATCACATTCAAATGGAATGACTAATCCATCCATACATGATGCTCAAGCCAAATGAAAACTCAAACTGGAGATAATGGCACACAGTAAAAGAACAACAGAAGCTCAAGCATAGTGTAAAGGGGCAGTAGTGTGTTGATGGTTTCAGCTTTGACTGGTTGCTGTGTGCAGCTCCCAGTTGCATCTTTGCACAGTTGTGGTGCAGCAGCAACATTTTGATCATTCAAAACAGGCCATATTTTCTGTGCGTGTGCATAATTTAATATATAAATGACTAAACTAGGTCACAAGACACAGATTTTGTGGTGTTACAGTAATTGGAAATATGAATACAACTGACCAAAGTTGGTTTGTCATTCAGTTGAAAAGCAGTTGGAGACACATTTTCCTAACAAAGTTTTAATGGCATTTTTTCCTTATGTATCCTCATTTTTTTCCCAATTCCTGATTTGGGATGTATTGTTTAATTCCTTGTTTAATTTATTGTGAAGTCCCTTACTGTAAGATACATATAACTCTGTTTACAGGGCAAAATTGGCTGGACCAGTTCATGAAACAGCCTATGGGTCTTGTATTTAACTTGATTTTTAAGTGTTCGTGAAGGTCATCATAAGTCAGTTACTGTTTACATTCTTGTTACAATGGAAAAATAGTAACACCCACACACAATTTTTATTTTAGATTTCAAATGGACAACATTTCAATCCAAGTGAGATCTTCAACAGGTCAAAATGTTTTTAACAACGAATCCCACACCCATATACAGTATATACATGTAAACACATTTTGACCTGACGAAGATCCGACTTCGAAATGTTGTCAACATTTGAAATTTAATTTTATTTAGTAGAGCACTTTGTAACATTGTTAAGATAAATACTATATAAATAAAGTTTATTATTATTATTGTTATTGTTATTATTATTATTGTTATTATTATTATTATTGGTGCTGTCTTTCAATGGCCCTGCACCTATGTACTATATGTGCCTGCCTATGTGTATATAATTGCCCGCTTCTATACATTCTTGTTACAGACAGTAACTGTACACACAGCAAGATTTACACATAGTATAGAATCCAACATTCATAATAACTCTGCATCAGTCTTTACAGTGTTTTCTGCTTTTTGAACAAGAGCCATAGATGTCAGAAGTCAGAAGTTATACAATGTGACATTGCAAACTGAATTAACTACTTCTATTTTAAACTTGAGGAAAACATATGGATAACACTTTGCCCTGTATGTGTGTGTGCGTGTGTGTGCGTGTGTGTGTGTGTGTGTGTGTGTGTGTCTGTCTGTGTGTGTGTCTGTATGCGTGTATGTGTGTTTCTCTCTGTTTGTGCAGTTGATAATTCACTTTGGCAAATTGCTCTCTTCCCATGCCTCTTGCCCTCTCTTTGGCAAAATGCTTGTTAAGCTCTGCCATTGTCAGGACTCTGTGTGTGTGTGTGTGTGTGTGTGTGTCTCCATTCTGGTGTGTATTTGCATGTGTGTATTCATGTGTCTGTTTTATATGTAATTGTGTAAATGTAAAGTGTGTGCATGTCAGTGAGTGGCCAGTCTGGGTGTCAGACAGTGGGCTAATAAGTGCTAATTCAGGGGGTCTGTCCTGAAGGGATGGGTGTGTGGTGGTGGTGATGGAGGTGGTGATGGTGGGGGGGGGGGGTTGTCAGCGGGGCAGCCAGCCAGGTTCCCAGGACACCCTCTGCAGACCACTTGAGACGAACAGAAAGAGAAGAGAGAGAGCGAGGGAGGAGGAGAGAGGGAAGAGGGAAGAGACGTTCCCTAAACAAAACACAAAAACCTGAGGCCACAAGTCAGTCAGGGAGGCATTCAGATCCCACGCAGGTAGCTGGGCCAAATTGTTCTTTGTGACACAAGAGCCATTCAGCGGGAACAGGATGCTGTCTGCGGGATGTCCCAGACCCCTCGGCGCTGTATTGTAGTGTGTGTGTTTCTGTGCGTGTGCGTGCATGTCTGGCCCAGTGTTGACTTTCAGGAAAGATTGACGAGGGAGGACTTGGCTTTTCTCGAACGCAGCTCTCATCTGTGTCAAACGTCTGACAGAGAATGAACGCTTCATAGACAAACTCAATTAGCCAGCATGGAGATTTGAAAGAGATGTCTCGTGCTACAATAGGACCCCACTTTTTGACATATGGCTGTGGTGAACGTATGGCAAACATATCTCTTTGTTGATTTTGAGACAGTGGCAGACAGGTTAGAGGAAGTCTGAGACAGTGAGACCGACTGAGAAAGAAGACCATGAGGAGTGAACAGTGACAGCCAAAGAGACAGATGGATAATGTATACAACAGTTCCAACTCTCAGAGTCATGAACTGAGACAAGGTTCTCTGTATATTATGTCAACTAACATTAAAGGGTTATTTCATCCAAATAACTCATGCAGATATTTTTAGTTTTACTTGACAGTGTTTTGAGACTTGTTTCTGCAGTGGAGGTGAACGCCTAGTGGTGTTCAAAATCATAAATCACAATAATCCACAGACCTCAGTGTACACAATTACTCTTTTCTAGCTTTTGTAGAAAATGAAGAATACTGTATTTTGTTCTGAAGGTAGAAAATGGTTCCAAAAAAAATGGGATTGAGACTAATGATATGACAGCAATAGTGGAAGTGCAACTGAGTACAAGTACTGTACTAAAGTACTTATTCAAATCAAGGGTTTGAGGATAGAGTATGTTGTATGCTGTACAGATTGTAAAGTCCCTTGAGGTAAATTTGTGATTTGTGATATTGGGCCATATAAATAAAAATTGACCTGACTTAAGTACTTTGTTGATGTACTTGTACTTGACTTGATTATTTCTGCTACTTTAAGATATATTGGCCCAAACCATTTATTAGAACATAAACTTCATTTTTAAGGGTTGGTGTTGCATAATTCCAATTGATTACACTTCAGAGGGAATAATTACACTTTTCACGTCATTATTTTTATCTGACAGGTGTAGTTACTTGTTACCTTGCAGATGAGAATTGTAGATATGATCAGCCTGCATATTATGGTGCATCGTTTTAGATCATTCTACCCATCAGTACAGTTAAAATATGCTCCATCTCAACATGTTACAACATAAGAATGATGCTCACTCATAAAAACATCAGTACTAAAAATTCAATGATTTATTACATCAAAAACTCAAATAAAGGACCATTCAGCATAGTGAGTGCTATTATTTTCTTAAGTACATTTTACTAATATTACTTCAGCACATTTACTTTTAACTTGAATGCATGACTTAAGTTAGTTGTGACAGATAATTTTACAAAAAGTTGAGTGAAACTCTTAGCTTACCTTCAGCACATTAGCGAAGGAAACAACTGACTGGATTTATGTACAAAATGTCAGCTTCATACTGTAAATGGCAAAACTCATTTGCCAAATTTACTTAATACCACATGAAGAGGAAATTACAGTATGAAGGAAATCTTTCCCAGTAATCTCAAGGTTATAAGTGCAATCAAGTGAGTGTGTAACTATATATATATATATATACTCACAGAACATGTTTACAGATGCAAATGCTTCTATCTTTTAGTTTCCTATGCTCATATGCACACATGTATGTGTGGGTGTTCACTGAATGCTTGAACATGTTGCACCACGTACACATGTTCCCATGTACAGTTCATAGATAATATAGTGTACATAATAAGTGCGGTTACAGCCGGTGATTTCCCGAGGTCATGTTTAACCCTACACTGCAGTCAGCTCCGTTTCTCATCTGTTCTCTGCGACTCCCTTGAAAGCCCTGATGAATAGCGCTGGCAGTTTGCGGTGGCACAGGCTGAGTTATACATAAGACCTTCCTCTCATCCCCAGGCCATAGTGTACCTTTATAAAGCATATTTCACCCTGCACCACCCTTACATTACAGAAACACACAGTTTCCTGGTTCATATTTTAAAGTTCAGGTGCTGAAAGCTGCTACATGGTGGGAGACGAGCCAGCATGTCCCGCACAAAAGAATGAATTTATGTCAGCTAAAATCAGTACAAGGGGAGGCTGATGAAGGGGGAGGCGGCTGTGTGCCCGCCTGTGTGTGTGTGTGTGTGTGTGTGTGTTCATCCCCATGACAACAAGGATGAAAACACGCACTTCCTTGCACAGTGAGCCCATATAAGGGGGCCGCTGGGCCGAGGCCTGCTCAACAATACCTTTAATGTCATAGCTCAGTGACTGCTCTTTGTATGCGGGGCGGCACGCTGCGACTCACACAAAAACTCAAAGGCAAAATGGATTAGAATATGAGAGAAAAGATGACTGAATCAAACCCAGTGGATTGGAGGAGATTAGCTGAAGGGATTATGGGAGAAATGACACACTAATTACTTTCTGTTGGGGTAGGGGATGAGTTTGAGTTTTAAAGTTTTTTTTATTTGAGAGAGGTGGGCACATGTTGGACTTTTTTTTTAACTTTTGATATAGTTTCTTCTTTCTTCATTTGAATTTCAATAAAATGTACAAAGGCAATGCAGTGCAGACTGTACAGAAATAACTATTCAAATTTCAATTTCAATTCAAAGTTGAGTGTAGAATTTCAAATCAGAAACCTAATTAAAAAGCTATTATAGAATAATAAAGAAAATCAACAGCATATTAAGCTAAAAGCTCAGCTAAAAGTGACTCACACTCTCTCAAAATGATTAATAGCAGACAGGCAAATGTCATTTGAAATAAAATTCAAACTGAATTCATTCATGGAGCATTGCTTATGAAACAAAACCATTTTATAAATGGTATTTGCTGCATTTTGAGCCACCAAACGATTCTTTTTTACACTATTTGGGAATGAATGTTTGGCTTCCACATCTTTATTCAGCCATTTAAAATACTGAAGCCCTTCAACTGTTTGCCTGTTACAACTAAGTCAAACATTGCAACACTTTGAATGTGAAGCTGATACTAATTCCTTATCTGTATCTTCTGAAGCACTCCAGTCCTTCCTGTTGTGTTTGTGAGGAATCCAAACTTAAGTCAAACACTTTGCTAGAAACAACAGAAAGCCACTCAGACCTGCAATCTGACTTTGTGACTTCCACTCCTGTTGACCGAATGCTTCTCTCTCACTGTTAATTATTTGACCAAACTGGAGTCGAAGAGCTTAGAGAATGTCTTGTCTGGAGTTTGCTCTGCTCTCCAGGTCTCCAATTAGCCTAAAAAGACCCCAGGAAGGATAGCAGAGACAAAGGAGGAGAAAAGGGAGCAGGAGGCCAAAAGAAAAACAAAACACAACAATCAACAAGACCTCCTGGCGTCCTTGTGGGGGGAGGACACACACACACACACACACACACACACACACACACACACACACACACACACACACACACCTCCTCCCATCCCTCACAATTGCTGTGGTGTTTTCGGAGCTCAGGCCATCACTGTGGAAACCTGGAGCTTCTTTCGTTCATTTCATTCGTCCACCTCCCTTCCTCCCTCCTTGTGTTTTTTTCTCATTGCACACTGACATCCCCCCCCCCCAATCCCCACCTCCTCCCGCCTCTCCATTCACGCCCTCCCTTCTTCCTGGGCTAAAACAAAGCACGGGTCTGAAAGGGCTCTGAGGTAGGTAAATGTATTCAGTGACACCGGCCGGATGATTCCATTCTGCGCCAGCCCTGTAACATTTGTTTCAGGCCTTGTCTGAGGGCAGGGACAGCGTGTTGGGCCCTTTGTCCCACGTGCCCTCTGCACAGCCCTGCAGTTAATGGTGGCCTTGTCCCAGGCTGCTGGACCAGAAACCTGCAGCCCCACGGGACAGGCAGACATGGCGACACGGGAAGTGGGAGAAACAGGGGAAGCTGAGGAGGGTGAGGGGGCTGTTGGGGTGTAGGAGCTCCTCAGCTGGTGAGCCCACCTCGGAGGTTTCCACAAGTCAGGCTCTGGTCTCCAAAACACTCTAAAAAGTAAAGAGGAAGGCTTTGCTAGGAGTGAAAGGATGAAACGCACATGCACGTGAATGTTACATTTACAAATGCATGCATTCAGTCCATCCTGGAACCAGTCCACTCTGTCCACTTAAAAGCTGAGACCATCCTTTTATTTCCTTTCATTTTCTTTCCATTCCAACTGCCCTTTCCTTTCTTGTCTTTCTTCTTCTGAATGTTGCATTTACAAAAGTACACATTTATCCCATCCTGCACCTAGAAAAGGGAAAGATGGAATCATCCTCTCCTCTCCTCTCCTCTCCTCTCCTCTCCTCTCCTCTCTTCTCCTCTCTTCTCCTCTGACACAATACCCTGCGTTTTCCCTCTTTTTTCATCCTACTGTGAGTGACAGGCCGTCCAGCCGAGCGGCCAGGTGCTGGTGGAGAGGGTGAACTTGCTCACTGGGGGGGGAGGCAGCATTTAGCAGTGAGGGTCCCCACTCTTTCACTGCCGGCCGCTTGAGAGAGCATCTTCACTCCTGTTTTGTGCATCTGTCTTGCTGGGAGAGGAGTGGGCATTGGGGCTGAGAACTATACCACACTTGACTCTGGTAATCTCCTGAAAAGCAAAAGAGCTGAAGCCTCAGTTGATCTATGAGGAGACCATAACTGTGCTGCTTTTCACTGAACGGCCGTCGCTTTTTTACGTAGTCCCATTTGCCTGAAACATTTAATTACCGTCAGGAGAGAGTAAAGAAAATCATTGTTGAGTTAACCAAATAATAATTGATGAGGCTTTGCTGAGGCACATCTTTGAAAGTGTGTAGCACCTGTTACAGCCCCCATTTCTGAATCTATCAAATAGTACTGTAAGTAATTACATGAAAACAAGCAAAAGATGATCAGATGTCAATATGAACTAGTGTGTTAAAAGCTTCAGATGAGGTATACATTTTTATATGCATGATGTTGACAGTGAAATTACTTTGTAATATCATTTATAATAACCTGGTTCTTTCACTTTGTACCATTGAATGAATGTGTATCAACTTTCTGAGGCTGTCGCTGAAAAGCATTGGAGCTTTTGTACTTTAACTGGTTATTGAATTATGTGACTACTGATTTTGTATCACTTGCCTGTATTGGAAAACTCAGTGGGTGACTATTGTTTTCATACAAAATGAGGAATAAATAAATTGCACATTAGTACAGTACAAAGTTACTTGTTTGAAAATGTTTCCTTTTCATCCTTGCTAGGTTTTCGTTGCTATGAATTCATTCCTGCTTTAAAATGTCTGTCCTCTATAATCGGGAATCCTGGGAAGTTGATTCCCACCGGAGTATTTATGTATGTGTGTATAAGTCTCTCTCTGTGTTTGTGTGTGTGTGTGTGTGTGTGTGTATGTGTGTATTTATAAGACCTAAAACTCAAATCCATCCCACTCTCTCACAGTGTTTCAGCAACAAAATCAGCTCTTGTATTGGGGGCCACCACTACAAACTGTGTATGAGGGGATTAGGGGCTCCTTGACCGCTCCTTCAAACACACACCCAGCATGGCCGCCTCGATTATGACTATTAGATACCCTGAAAATGAGAGTGAGATGAAAGGAAGGAATACTGAGGGCTTTTCCCAGGGACGAATTTGACCACACGTCCAGCAAAAATGAATCTATAATCCAAAACCCTACAAAGAGCAGAGTGGAAGCTGTCTTAAAGTGTTGTGCTAGCTTGCTGAGAGAGGCTTTATGTTTCTATTGCCTTCATTGAGCCTGGGAGTGCTATAATAATGATTAGGGACTTTAAAGGCTAGATTAAAGTGAGGACAAGGGCAGCTTAGTCTGTGAAGTAATTTTAGGGCAGTTGAGCAGGTTTCTTAATGGAAAAATTCCTCTGAACAACAGTGAAAAGGACACAGCACTCCATCCAACTGTGGAAAGGGTTGTCCTCAGATCAAGCTGGCAATCAGAATGAGAAAATAAAGGTTCATATGAAATTTACTCATACACATGCACACACATGCCCCACCACACAATACCTTCACACACAGACACAAACACATACAGAGCAGCTCATCTCTGGGCTGTGTGTTCAGTGGAGCTTCAGGCGGTGCAAGGTGATCCCGTATTATCCAGGCTGCCTTTACTCGGCAGGTAAAAGTGCTGTGGGGCAGAGGGGCTTAATGTAACTGCTGTCTATTCACCAGCCGAGGAGGTGCAGGGTGCAGGGAGCAGCTGAGAGGTAGAGAGGCCCGCTGCATCTCAAATGACCGACGCTGTTGAGGCAGCTCACGCAGGTCATGGGGTCTCAACGCTGCAGACATACAGCTCCCTGAAGGGTACAACGACTGGGACGCGAAGGCTTTAGAGAAGAATAAGTGTCATTGAAAGTTTTGTTTCAGCCCATTGGTTGTTTATATTGTAGAGTATGTCAAGTTTAAATTTACACCAATGATTTTGCCACAAGTGGCTGAGATGAGGTTTCTCAGAATCACTCCAGTATCAATCTTCTGCTCACTCACACACTCACATGAGGGGCCAGATGAGGTAATCTGGGCACCTAGTCAGGCTGCCTCTTTGCCGCTATGACACATTGGAAGGACTACATCTGAAGATATTTCATGTATCTCTCATTTGGTTACAAAACAATTTTAAATGGAAGTTTAAAACTTAAATAGGAAAACCCCTGATTATCATTATCGATATAGAATATGTACAAAAATAAAAGTGGAATCGCTGAAAAGTTGAAAACATTGCTCAATGCGAGAAGTAGTTTGAAAAGTCTCCAGATGTCCAGCATCATAGGTCAAAGTTGAGCAAAAAGTACTGAACATCTTTTTTTTATCATCACTGAACAATAAAACGTGTTACTCAAACTGAAATTCTACTGAAATTAAAAGCATATTTCGCAATGAAGTAAAAAAACCCTGATGTAACCAATAAAACTATAACAACCCCATACACTCAACACAAATCAAATGCACATTTTACTTGTACATTTTACTGCCAAGTCCACCCCACCCGCAGTCCAGGATTCCCCTTGAATATCCTCTAATTCCCCACTGGAGCTGATAACAAAGCCGTACGGGATGCCAACAAAGCCCCAGGAGATCCTGAAATATCCCACTACCAGCTCCCTCTCCCCCTTCAGGCAGAATAACTCCCTTTTCCTGCCAGAATTCCTTGTCTGTTCATCTTGGGCCAGACAATATGTGTTGCAGAGAATGTGAAACTCTGTGCGGATGGGCCCTTAGGGACATGTAGTCATCACATAGGTTTGGAATAAAGGGAGACCTGCCAGGAGAAGGGATGGTAACTCAAGCATAGAAAGGAGAGAAGGGACGAGCCATCCAGGGAGTCAGTGTTAAGGAAAATAAGACCTTGGTTCAGTTCCCTCTGCACGTGGCTCACACACCTCCAGGCTCAGGTGTGTTTTCTCCTCTCCTCTGGGAATGTTTACCGAGTGCATCAGCGCTGCTTTCACCAGGGTCTGGGGTCAATTTGCAGTCAAGTCAGTCAATTCTACGAGTGCATTTTGGTGAAAGTAGAATGAAATATTGAGCTAAGAAAATGTTTCAATATTATCTATAAATCTGTGAGTAAAATCTTCCAATCTCTGTTTTTATGATCAGCAAGGTTTTTGACGTAATGACTAGTTAATCCTCTTGGCTGCTTTTGGTATTTTCTTTCATATTGAGTCTAAATCATTTTGAGTGAGTCCAATAAAACGGGGTAATTATCTTGAATTTAACAAGTGTAGTTATTATATCCCTTGACACAAGTTTGGAATTCGTCAATAAACTGGACTATTCATTATCTTTAACCATAGCAACTGTTGAATAAATATTTCCATCCCTATTTATTTTTCTCTTTTACACAATCTTTCTCTTTTTACTACTGATTTCCATTAATTATGGTTGGTTATTTTGGTTTAAGTTTATATGCAGACCTAAAAAGTTCTCTCAGGATGTGAGTAATATTAATTTAACCCCACAAACACTATGAGCACTTTTGTGTGAACTGCAGTTTTGTTTTTACAACTTGAATTTGATAAACTGAGAGAGGATTAATATCCCCTCTGACATTTACTGAGAGTTTCACCCTGCAGTGTCATGTACACTGTATTTGTTGTGTGCAAAAGCCATGATGTCAGACTAAAATTCCCAAATGAAACAAAAGTGGTGATGAAATTATTACAGCAGCAGATTGTTGTCCAAGTTTATATTAGACAGTAGAAGAAACAATTAGGCCAAATAACAAATAGAAAGCCAACTGAGCTGATGTGTGTCTGTGTTTGTAACATCAAAGGTTCAGTTCAGAAGTTCACCGCACAAATTGAGCCTTTCCACACACCATACTTTATTATAAAACATGTGATTTTCTGTCCACTTACTAATTAATTGAAAATGCATCCTTTAAATCTGAATTCAGTTACATTATTTTCTTCATTCATTATCCAGCCATTAGATTCTTGCACTGGATAATTGTTCATATCTCCACCACTAGAGGGAAGTGTTGTCTCTGAATGGTCACTGAAACCTGCCTGAAGAGAAGAGGGCCAGCTTCTCCCTATCGGAGCAGTTTAGGTAAGAGTATTTATGATGTTAGTATTTTATGAATGTAAAGAATAAAACAACACAGTGAACATTGATCAAAAACACTGATATGAGCCAATTAGCGCATTAACATTAACATTAGATAGTGATAGACAGTGATTACTCTAATTGCTTCCACCTGGTGAGCCAAAAAGTTTCAGCTCAAAATTACATCATTTTGTAGAGTGGTGAGTTGTTATCTATTATGCTCATATCAAGCTTTAAAAAAGAAGATTTAATGTGAATTTCTTTGCTGAGACAGCTGACAAAACTGTCAGCTCAACCGAGTTCTCATCTTTCTAGCAAACATTATCCAAACTGTGGTGTCATCTTTTTTTATTATATTTGTTTTCAAAAACTTGTTTGAAAACACTAAGCTAAGTGCTTTGAGCTATTTGCTGAAACCAAATAGCTTCCGCACCACTTTGACAGTAAATATGTAATTTCCCGTTTCCACCCTGTGACTATCATTAGCTGTTGTATGCATTTCATGTGTATATATGTAGTGTGAGTGCACCCTGAAGGCTATACATTTCGCTGTCGATTCACAGATGTGGACCATCATCAAAGTGTACTTTTCCCCTTGAGGGAGGCATCCAACAGTAGGCTACACCCTTCTGAAGTCAGGAGGTCTGTGTTTGCTCCAGGGATTACATTACCACACCAGAGGCCTTCCAGACAGACCTACAGACTGACAGACTGCATCACCACCCAAGGTAAAGCCTCCTCTGCTGGTGGGTGCAGTGGACGGTTCAGGATAGGCCCAGGAGCTTCACGGTGTTCCTCTCTTTTCTGGGGAGTGTGTTGACTCAGATGGGACGAGTAAACAGAACTGGGGTGAAGCCATGTGGGCGCTCCTTTCTCATGGAGCCCTGGCCCAGTGGATTAGGCTAATGCTGGCCCATGAGGGGGGGTGTTGCAGTGCGGCCTTCACTGACAGGAGGTGATGGATTAGGGCTTTGTCAGGGTCCATGTCGGCCTGAGGGACCCAGTGATGAAGGAAGGAGGGAGGCAGAGGGGAGATCAGGGCCCAGGGGCAGCCCAATCCCAGGATCAGTAACATGTTGACAAGGGATTATCCCGTTTGGTGTGTTGCTGAGGTCTCATAGATGGTCTGGGAGAGAGATAGCAAGTGTACATGCACATGATGTGAGATGTCCAGAGATCTTTAACTGAAGGCAATGTTAGGGAGAGTGACTGATGGCACAGATGGTTGTTGTTACAGGTGATATAATACTTGGACACGATACTACTTGTGATGTGATATGTGTGCTATAAAGATCTGTGCATGATTTTCAAAATTCTCAGTCATGTGCCATCAAGACAGAAAAAAAATGCAGGTTTCCATGTCAACCAAGTAACAGTCAATTCAAATGATTGCTCCCTGTTCTCCTTTTTGAGACATCAAAATTAATCAAAATCTGCTGCTGTAGTGACTGTTAGAAATGAAAACCTTAATCATTTTGGGTTTCGACTACAAGCTCTGAGAGCCGTTGATTTAACAATAGCCGTAAATCCCCACGCATGAACAGAGATTGAATTACAGTAAGCGCTGGCGATAGCACCCTTTGCTGGAAACGGCGGTGGCATGGTATCTCAGCCACATTTTGCCTCCTTCGTCAAAATGTGAAAACCAGATTGTCTTTTTATGGGTTCCCTTTGAAATCTGGCACACTTGACCCTCCCTCCGCTGTGATTTTACTGCATGCTGTGGTTTATTTCTGGAAACCTCCTACGCTCTTCAGCTTGTTTAAGACGCCTGCCCAAGTGTGCCTTTTGTTTACTTTGCCAGTTGGGACAAACAGTAAAGTGAGGTGATTAAGCATTTGCATGAGGTCTTGAACGCCCCAACAGAAACCACAAGGAACATTTGAAGGGAGGCTCGTCAGTCCACAGTTGTAGGTACTGTTGAGAAAAAGGATCTGGAGGCGAATAAATTACCAAGTCTTGGCAATATCAGCCACTGGCAGTGGCACTGTCTTTACATCTGGGCTTTGTCTAAAGTTATTAAATGTGAAAAATGAGCTCTCCTGTGTGATGTTACGGTAAACGATATGGAATGACATTATTTGACATGAGAGCTTTCTATCATCTACTTTAGGAATATAAAATGATACTCTGAGGAGGTCAGATATTTGACATTTAACTCTGCAATTTTTTGCCAGTAATACATGCCTCAGAAGATGGATTTGTATTGAGGTTATGAAACACAAATTATTAGTCTTACATATTCAGATCATGAGAGAAGGGAAGGAGGTAAGGGGGAGTAAAGGGGGAGAGTGAGACATGACTGTGAGAGATAGTGACTGACATGTGGCAAGGAGGCACTGATCCGTCTCTTGACGAACTTGTCACCTCACCACGCTCCGTGTGTCAGGGCCTGGCAATCTCCCTGTGTCAGGCGTGGGTGGCCTCCTGACACGCGTTTGAATGTGTGTGTCACGTCCGTCTGGGCTGAAACCGCTCCTGAACACACACCCACACAACGACACTGACACTGTGCCATCAGGCCCGCCACCAAGCCCAGACGGAGTCCCTGGCAATCACAACCTTTATCTCTTCCCTCTTTCTCTACGGGTTTCTCTCAACCTCTCAGTCTCCCTGTTGCTTTCTCTTCCTCTCAGAGTCTAGCAGTCATTGGTTGAGTACAACCACAGACATTAACCAGCAATTTGGGCCTGAATGATTATATTTAATGTAATTACGACCATGAGAAACAGAAAGAGGGCCTTGGGAGTGCGCCCAGCTCTTGGACTGAGTTCATCTGAAAATGAACCCTATGCTGTAAATTGTGAGTACCTGTCAGTGAACAGAGTGCCAGCCAGTCCTACACAGGCGTCACTCATAGACCCCACTCTGTAATTGCCTGCTAGCTGGAGCTGCTGTGTAATTTTTTGACGTGGCTCTGTGGCGGTGGTGGCGCTGACAGAATAAGGGACTAGAGATTTAATGCCCGGTCTCAACTTTCTCCCAAGCTTCTGACTCTCTCTTTCTGCTCTATTGGTGAACCTTTTTATTCCTGGCTTCAATTATTTTCTGTGGGCTAAACTCAGGCTGCCCAGGTTGTTGCAAGAAGGGCACAGTCTGGCATGAGTTAAAAGCGACTTTAGTGTCAGTTGTAGAGCTGGATCATATCCTTGTTTTTGCAGCAAAAAGCACTACGAAGATCCCATTAATTCAGTGGGAAATTTGGAGAGATGTCATTCATATTCACCGAGGAAGGCTGCGTGTCTTCACATAACAGATGTCGGTCCATTTGCTGACACCCTACATATTCATTCCAGTGCATTCCTGCAGGTGTGTTTGTAGGTGGTGATCTCCCTGTGATGCACCCACTCAGCATAAAGAGTGGGAGGAGGAGGAGGAGGAGGAGGAGGAGGAGGGGGAGGAGGGAGGGTGAGTCTTTAGTGACAATAGCTCCCCCCCGGACACTCAGTGGGTGTGGGCGGGGGGCATTTAAAGGCCATTCATCCCCCGGCAAGACCCCCCGAAGACTCCCCCACATTCTAGGGATGACTACCTGCCCAGGAGCTCTCTCTCAGCCCATCTGTCCCTCCTTTTCCCTCCTTCACCAAAGTGCTCCTGGAGAGGCTGCAGGCTCCTCCACACACACGTACCAATGGGTGATTGCTGACTCAGCTCTGCATCAGGCTGACGGTGCAAATGGAGCAAGGCAGGGGGTAAAGAGTGTGTGAGCGTATGTGTCTGTGTGTGGGAGGACATGGGCTGCTGTTGTATTTGTTGGGGAATGAGTCGGTGTGTCTGTTTGTGTGCGTGGGAGTTACCGGGCGGGTGATTGAGCATTCATTAGTGTTGATGGATGTGTGTGCGTGGGTGTTTTTTGTGAGTGGACAGATACGTGTGTATGAGGTGGTGGGTGTGTGTGGGTTTGTATGTAGGAGGAATTCAGTGGGTGGCTGTGGGTGTTTTACTGTGTAGGTGGGTGCGGGGTTTGATATCCTGAATTAAATATATGCAAACTGACTTAAATGTATCTACAAAAAAAACTCATAAACATCAGTGACACATTAACATTTTGCCTCTTACAATTAAACACAGATTTTTAAAAAAAAATGTAAAAGAGAAGAACAGTTTTTGAATACATTTAAGCATCTAAATGTCTGAAATTATGATTATGAATATTGAATATTGTTGAAAAAAATCTCAACATAATATAAATATAATATATACCTATCATCTGCAAATTGTTCTTGTATGTAACACATGCACAACAAGGTAAATTTAATGCCTGATAACATGTCTGTAACATAAGATTTTGGTGTCAATGCCAATTTCTCATCTAATTTGGATAAATATTTAGCTTTGGGATATTTTTGCCCAAGATGATCCATTCATGAAATTTTGATGCCAATATGCAGGTGTGTTTTTTCAGCAACATGCCCTCATTTCTTGCAGCAAGGCAGCAGTTTGTAGCCTTATTCCCATAAGCGGGTCTATAGGAACAAGCACAATGTGACCTTCATTCCAGCAAGCTCAGCCCATTAGTCCAATTTACTCAGCTGTCAAACTCCAAATTCACACTCTCATCCACTCTGAGAGCAGCAGGTTAAAAGAAGAAAGGCGTTCTGCATTCCTCTCACCCTCTTGGTTTTAAACCTCACGGTCTTTGCACAGAAACTTGCTGAATAAACCTTCCTCTCTGTCCAGCAGTGAGAAACCAAACCTCATCCCCCTCCCTCAGTGGGAGGATGACTGTAGATGAGTTTGTAGTTGAGAACACTTTCTGGCAAGCAGGCATGCCGCCGGCTGCACACACGAGGCCTGCAGGCGTGGGAAAGACCTGACTCTGATAATAAGCAGCATTTGGCCCTCCTAACCTCTGCAGGCTTTGGCTCGGGTTAGTTGTCTCTTTCTCGCTCACTTGTTTTCTCTCTCTTTCTCTCTGTGAGTGGAGGAGTCACAGGAGAGGAGGTCAGCCAGGGAGAGGCCCACAGCTGTGGCTGCGAGGTCTCGGTGTGTTTATTTGGGCAAGCCCAACCAAAATAAGCTCCAGCCAGGCATTGCTCCTGAGGACTGGGGCCACCACCGCTGCGGTGCTTTTCATCCTAACAATGGGGAAAGTGCTCTGATCGAGGAGGGTGCTGCACGGCAAAGTTTACTGTACAACAGCTGCCTCATCTGTGGGGGAGGAAGTGTGCTGCAGATGTGGACAGGATGGATGGTTCATGTTCCCACACCTACTCAGTTGTACAGTTGTTCACCCGTGCTCGGCGGTCAGTGAATGAGTTCCTTTGTTTAGCATGAGAAAGTTTGCCTGCCGAGTGGGAACGCCACAGGGCGGAGATCCAGAATGAGTACAGTGTTTAATATTTACATTAAACAGGTTACATAGGGTGCATAATGTGTACGCACAGAGCTATGCACCTCAGTACATTACAAAATATCGTCTTTATATAATGTTGAAAGCAGTTAGATGTATTTGTAATGTGATCCTTATGCAATGTTCAGTATTTTCTGTTAGTCATGGTAGTTTGGTAAAATCTGAATAGCTCTGTCATTGATAATGATGTAAAATAAACAAACAACACAGTTGCCCAGGTTATTTTAATGGGGATCGACAGGCCTTTGTCTGTGATCAGAGAATAAAGGGCTCTAAGCTAAACAAAGTAACGGAGTAAAATTACAGGTGTTACTTCTCAGTGTGTTTATAGCTGGTATAATATAAGCTAACTTTGGATGGGAGGGCCATAAAATACATAGGGTCACAACAATGCCTTTGATTCACTGACCTGCTCTGCTATCACTCAGGTGATCTATATTGGGGGTGAGCAGTCCTTTTATTTGCAGAATAACAACATCCCCATCCTGCTTTACTCATCACACTATCCTGCACTGACCCCTCCAATTAAAAGGGTCACCCAGCCCTATGCAAAGGTGAACAGGTGTGCCCCAGGCCTCACTAGGCTGGGTGATTGACAGCTGCCCGCCCACCGCCCCCTCCAGCCGCCAATCACTCCTCCCTGCCCTGGCCACCTCCTCTCTGCTGCAGCTCTGCTCATCTGTTCTGGGTCGTAAAAGTTGACAGATGATTAGCTGTCCTGCTTATCTTGTTTGCTCCGCTTCCATGCTGTGAAAGTCACCATCTAGCTGTTTATCTGAATTTTGTACCCTGCATCATACCTTGCCCATGCCCAAGGCCTTAACATACCTCCTCCTTCTCACCTCTGCACAACCTCTACAGGACTCAACATTTCCAACTCCATCCTTCCTTCATCAGCAACCCCCCCCCGACCCCTCCTTGCATAGCTCCTGTCGGTCAGTCAGCACCTTAGGTAAAAGCCCTGGATGTGTTTGCCTGTTGAGGCCCCTCTTGGCTCTGACAGTGGGGGAACTGCGTGGGGCCACAAAGAGGGACACGTGTCAGCAGAGCCGACAGACAAAGCAGGTGCTGTTGCCGGGGCTCAAGGAGGGGCAGCTGTCCGTCAGACCTGCTGCACCCAAACACTGACCACATCACATATGGCCACTAGATCAGGGCCTGACTGATTGACAGCCAGCCAGTCAACTCTACTGCTGGAGACTGACCTTAAACTGACCGCAGCTTCACTGACGTCAGAATTGTAAAACAAGTATTCTGGTGTTTTGTTGCTGGTTTCAATACTACCATGTGTTGTTTGAGAGCCAATTTAAAGGGCCAATAAGTTAAATTTGAGGTTGATTATGAGTGTTGCTAAAGAACTTCCTCTTGTTGACCATCTTTTTTAGCCACAGAAATTGCAGAAAGTCTCCCTTTAATCCACATTTATTAATTTACCAAGTGTGACTGTAACAAGCAACAGATGCCAACACACTGTATCTGCCACATCTGCCAGCTTTTATCTGCACCCTAATTTTTGCTACAAGCAGGATGCTTCCAGCCAATCACCACCTCCAGGGGGCCCGCGATTCTTAACCATTACCCCCCACCTCCTCTGAAATTAAAATGCAAAAATGCAGACTGCCCTGTGAGATTCCTCGCTACAATTCGCTGTTCTTCCCCTCCCCTAACCCCGACTCCCCTGAAGCATCACTCTGAGGTCTGACAGCAAGTGGGTGACTTCTGACAGGTCGCATTGATCTCCTAGCTGGGAAAGAAGTCAGCTTGACAATGGAGAACATGTGTCCATTTTAGGACAAGCCTTAACTTGTCTGACCCCCTCATTTGGGATGCACCCACAAAAAAGCCATCCTTTGGTTAAAAAAAATATTTCATCTTCTCAGACAGGAATTTGTTCCCTTGTAAATGTTATGGCCTGACTTGTTTGAAGTAAAGTAGAAATGATTGTATTTTGTTTTTCATCTAAATACTGAATAGAAGCATTTGTCTTTAATTCAGCAATCTGCAATGTTGCGCACTTTCTGCTTGGTGGGTTGTGTTGGTGGGTTAGATTGAGGGCTTTTTTGGGGTTCCTTTAAAGCGGCACCATGGAGAAATGTGTTATCGTCTGTGTGTGATTAGGTAGTTCTGTTCCATTGCTGTTGCTTCCATGTGAACATTAAATAAGAGCCAGCCCACTTCTAAAATGTCTTTGATAGATGATATGAATAGCTAAATTCATTTATACAGCTTTGAAATGACTCAAACTGGTCACATTAATAAAAGGGATCATAATGGAGACACAGATAAGCAGGAAGATGGTTTAGTTTACATTTGGCTGGCTTGTTGCTGTATTACACATTACAATGATTGTTGGAAAACCACAGTTTTACACTGTGATGTGCACTTAGAGTAGAGCTGTGCGTGCCTAAGACACAGTAGGCTTCAGCACAAGGCGGGGTTGGCTTTCTCTGTCCCAGGCCTGCATATGTATACAGTATATGTGTGAGAAAGACAGGAAGAATTGATTTCCCTTGATAAAACTGAACTAGAGGATCTGGGAGGTAGAGCATGTGTGCATCTGACTGCCACAGCAGCCTGTAATAGTTTTACAGAACCCCTTTGAATGAAACAGTGTGTGCTGATGGGGAAAAATGCCAAGATTGCTTATCTGGGTTCGCAGTGGCAGCAGGCTAATCAAGGTAACAAGATTCTTCCCAGCCATTTCCTCTAGCTTGCTCACTCAAAGTAAACGCTTTTATCTTCACTGTTGTCACTACTCATAGCTCATGACCAAAGGTGAGGTTTGGAACATACACAGAGAAGTTTGCCTTCAGACTCAGCTCCTTCTTCACCACAACTGTCCACATTATTTCTGACGCTGCACCAACCTTTAAAAACAACAATTTCAAATGACATGTTTTGGATGTGTAGACACAGCAGGGTGGTTCTGCTCTTGACTATGTCTGGACACCGAGGTTAAACAGCTCAATACAAGTACTGTACTGCTTGCTCCTCAAACTGATTTTCAGTTTATGAATGCCATATTTTGCCATTGATTGCTTCTCAGTATGGACGTTTGCACGTGCTCATGACAGCAGGGTTAAATGGATAGCACCTACTCATCGGTGTTGACGTCTGAGAAGTACTTGCTAAAATAGTCACTCATTGGTGCAGGATGAAACGTGATGAAGTCATGCTTTACATCTACTGCCAGACGGTTTGTCTCCAGAAAGTCAGTTAGTAGTGTGAATGTGTCACTTATCCAGGATAACAGCCTTATTCTATAAGTTGCGGTTTCGCATATCTGGAGTCTGGATGAGTTGTGATAAGATGCAATAAGCTATAGCTCCTGTTGTAAGATATGACATATTACAGAATATAATAGAAAAGAAAAACTAAACATGGGCTAAACCCACAAACAGGTGCGGTTGTTTTCTACTTCCTCTGTTGTACAGTTTGGTGAGAGATGATAGAACACCTTTCCTTCTCTAGTTTAAGTTTTCTGTCAGGGCAAATAGGCTGACAGGCCCTCATATTGTACATGTGTATGTGTGAGGTCAGTGTGAGGGGACTGGCACGCCAGTGAGTGACTTGATTTCAATCTGGAGACATAAAGTTGATTTCAGGGTGAGTTAAAGGCCCAGCACTAAATCAAACAGGATTCTCAAAAGGAAATATTCTCAGCTGCCAATCCACTCAAACCATATAAGACACAAATACTGAGTGATAGAGTTAGGCGAGGACAGCCAGAGGACAGTATGATGTCAGAAATCTGTGTTATAACTATTAGAGAATGTGGTGACTTGCCATCAAGGTAATAAACCTTTTAAAGTAAAAACAATTTGTGTATAATCCTGTCAGCACTTTTATCATAATACATTTCCCATAAATGTAATAAATGTAACCTGAAAGTCACATTTCCCCTTTTATCAGCATTATTTCATTGTTGGTTTTTATTGCATGAACAAGCAGGTTTATTTGAGTTCATTTCCACTGATGACATGAATATCATTAGTCATATGCAGATGTAGCACCATTGTTATCTTCCTATTGTAATTATTCTGATTGAATGACATCTCTACTGTGATGATTATTAGTATACAACATATTACATTTTTAGATCAATATGTTTCATGTATATCCATGTCTTGCATATGCTCTTGATGATTCTGCAGATGTGTAAACTGCCAACATTTGTTAACTTGTAAACTATCGATAGTTAACATAGCACAGATTCTTTCAAATCAATAGCAGCTGTTCAGTTGGGTACATTTTTGTCCTGCTTCTGTTACAGCTGCAGTTAGTTATTCAATAATTTCAATGGTGATTGAAGGAATTAAGTTTCATCTTATCTCAGGCATACTAGAACCCTTACATTTAGATTTTCACGCCAGTGGCACTGTTGAATTTCATTTTAAACTCATATAGTTTCTGGATCTCAGATGTACTTAACCATCTATGTCAACACTGCTCCTTTTGTGGAAATAGGCAAGAAAACAATATTTTGAGTCATTTCATCTTTCAAGAGGCCACAGTTAATTGACGACATCCCTCCTTGCGTCACTCACGACACCACAAGCTGAAGTGTGGTGAGTGTGAGTCTGTGTGAAAATGACAGCAAGTGTTCTAGCGAGGAGTAGGAGGGTGGCGACTGTGCCTTTCATATCAATGCGAAATGAATTTGTGTTCTAATTAATGCATCACAGCTCGGCCGATGCACCAAGCAGCATGTGCTGAGGGCTCCAATCTGCATGGAAGCTCAAGCTAACTAGAGAAATGATTACAGTTTTACTATATCTCTCTTGTTTGCTATTTCCATGGTTACTCTCGAATGAAGTGCCTTTTTCAGTTTTTGAGATGTGGTCCTCCAGTTTTGACATAGCTGATGTTGTTCAGAGATTGTGTTATACAGAGCTGAAGTGAAACTGGAACATTCAGATTTTGTTCCAGAAATAAGACAATCCCATTGACATTTATAATAGTGCATTTAACTAACAATCTAGCTGTAAAACAGCCTTCTCAACAGTATGTGATGTTGTTCATTGCCATATTTAGATAAAGATGGCAATAAAACAAACAAACAATCTAATATTGTTATCCATTCAACATTTCTGTTATTAGTGGCCTTTAACAAACCAGACACTGAGAGTTAAATGTCATTGCTTGACAGAGGAGGCGAGTCCAGAGGTCGAGAGGCCACAGCAAGTTTAGACATGTCTGTAGGCCAGAGAGGACTGAACGATATTGAAGTTTTTTGACAGCAGAGATTACAGCTAGTAAGTTGAAAAAACAACTTCAGAGGAAAGAGTATTGGTGAATTTTATGGATATGGACAAAGCCAAGTTATGATGACATAAATACTCGCACTGCCACGCTGGTAAAATTTCATGTGATCTGTAGTCTTTTGTATGCTCACACAGTTATCTTTGTACAACTGTTAAATTTATAACAGCAAGTGCTCTGGTGGATGCCAATTTGTCTTAGAATATGAAAAGTAAACCTTCAGTTTCAGAAGGTTCAGAAAGACTGATGAAAGAAAGAAGTGACAGATTGCATTTAGCTTCAGAAGCTAGTTGGCTAGCCTGGATGTGATGTCATGACTTTACCTCTCTATTACTATTTATGTATTAAGATAAGATAATATTTTTAATCATTTGCGCTCAAGTTAATATCACATGTTACTATATTGTTCCACAAGATACTCCATATATTATTGAAGTAATGCACACTTACTTAAGGAGAAATTTATTAGTTTATTTGTATGCACCCAACATGGATCTTATATTCTATAGTTTAAAACTATGGAATACAACCGACTTAAAAACTTAGTAACAGTTGTGTAACGTTGTAACAGTTTTACAGCTAAGTATTTATTTTAGTGTAGTAAAATAAGGGTTTAGATTTATTGAATGAAGATACATGAATTATTTATTCTCACATGAATCTTGCTCGTCTCTCTTGACCTCTCCAGTGGCATCAGGCGCCCTCACTTACCAAACCACTGTTTTCCCTGCTTTTACATCTGTGACCTTTGATAACCAGAACACATTAACCAGTCATTGTCTGACATTCAACTCCATTCAAAGCCTGGGGTCACAGTCACAAATCAATACCTTGTGTTTCATATCTCCACAAGCAGAATCTCCTAATCAGTCAGGAACAGTGTGGATCATCCACTGATGCCTTTTCCAGCCTCCTCTTTTTAAAGACACTGGTGGAAATAAGTGGCAGTGGAAAACATGTTTATAGATGTTTTATGGCACAAATGAGAATATGAAGTATGTATCCCCATCACTTGAGTGCACGCTCTGTGCTTGTTTTGTTGGCTACCTGCAGATCCTGTCTGTTGTCTGACAAATGTCCAACATAGAAGTCTAGTATTTTAAACTCACCTGTGAGTTTATCACACACCACGTGTTCATAAGGATAGAATAGACTTCTTCCCATGATCACCCTAGATGTGGACAGATGGCAAGCATCAAGCTGCTACTTCCTGCAGTCATTCAGGGGTGACCGGCTGGCACTCAGTGACATTCTCCAGGTTCTCTCTACCATGGATAAACACAGAACTGCTCACTTTCCCTACACAGAAATGTTCCCCTGAACTCTCCTGCTCCAGTTTGTGTCCATTGGGCTTTGATGTGGGCCATGTCGGGTCAGCCCCTCCACATCTTTTGCCTGACCTGAAGGGGCACGCTGAATAGCTTCCCCTGTCTGTGATTCCTCCATGGGGAAAAACACACACATACTCATTACAACAGGCTCTCTTGTTGTTGGTCTGCGTGAAGGCATTCCCACCTGTGACTGGGGCTGTGAGACGGGCGGAGGGATGTGTGAAATATCAGTCTGAGATGGCTGGAGGCTGGGCAGCAGCTCAGAGAGACGGAGGGAGTGGGCCAGCTGTAGATCTAATATCACCTACGGTCCTGCCGGCTGGGAAGGCCTGCCTAATATGATACACATGTGCTACATCCTGTCTGAGCCGCTGCCTGGCTTTGTGGTGCTGAGTAGAGGCATGGTGGGAGGGAGGTGTGTGTGTGTGTGTGTGTGTGTTTGTCCACTATGCGTATATATGAGCATGACATATGACAGCTGGTGAGCGTGCACGCCGTGTATTCTGTAATTTGTGTTCTTTTCTGTACACACATCTATTGCATGTCTGTGTGTCCTGGGAGAGGGATCCCTCCTCTGTTGCTCTTCCTCAGGTTTCTTACATTTTTTCCCCTTTTTATAGGGATTTTTAGGGAGATTTACCTTATTCAAATCGAAGGGTCTAAGGTCAGAGGATGTTGTATTGCTGTACTGAATGTAAAGCTGCCTGAGGCAAATATGTGATTTGTGATATTGGGCTATACAAATAAAACTGACTTGGCTTGACATGTACTGATCCTCCAGACTTGAGTGTTTATGGTGTTAGCTGGAAGTCATATTGTTAGCTTTCACTGATTACCGTGTCAGTTACGACAAAAAACTTTGTTGCTATTGTCTGAAGACCAAAGCATCACTTTGTGTAGCTTTCTGCTGTAATTTTGGGATGTAGGGAGACAAAGGATAAGTAGGAACATATCTTTTTAATGATTGTTTTACCTTTAGGGCCAAGAGTTTTTGTGGGATAAGTCTAAGGAGTTTGGGTATTTTGCAAGTGGCAACCAACCCGTCAGCAAACAGACCTTGTGTACAAGTCGGGTGTGTTGGAATGTTTGAGTGAAGCGAAGCCTTGCCATTAACATACACTTTATCTCTAATTAACTCTCAAGTGGTTACTGATTGACCCTGTTACACCTGGGCGGATATGCCAGAGCTTTTAGCAGCTGCGTCGAGGGAGAAGAGCTCTTTTGATTTAAATCCACCTTCAGTCTCTAACTTCACCACTGGGTAAAAGAGTTTATAATGCAACCCTGGCTGACACCGGTGAGCTGAGATTACTCCGGAAGTGGATCAGTGTTGAGAGCACATTAATGTATCCTTAGAGTCTTACTTGATAATACCAGTCTGACTACCTGGGATTCAATCCATATCCCTCCCCCAGCGACCAAAATAGCCATGCTTTGATGGCTTAAAATTAATTACCAATTTACTGAGTCCATAACTTTATCTTCAACTCCTGCTTAAGCTGTACGCTGGTATCTGGTGCCAATTCAGGGCAATCATCAACCAATTTTAGAGTTAATTGGGAAATGGTGCCTGGCCAATTAGGAAAATAAGGTGTAAGATACAGAGGCAAGCTTGGATGATAAATCCTGAAATAAAATCCACATAATAAGGAACTTTCACATTCAGTGCTCTTAATTAGTGAATTCTCTTTTGTGTGAAGTCCTCTAGTCTCATACTGTGTCTATACTTAAATTATTAAAAGGATCATGATTCTTTGCTTGGTTAGTGAACTGCACCATTGTGCCTGGGAGACTGATTACCAGAGGCTCAGCAAGGGCTTTTGGGAGCCACATGCCTGGCTTGTGCAGAACGCTGGTCTCCTGAGGAGAGGTTAAGGAGAGGAGTCAGCACCTCCCTGGGAGCTGCAGACTTGCTCTCTGCCACCATGTCATCCATTCTGGGGCCTAATCGAGTTATCATATCAACAAATCTCCCATCAGGGGCCCCACAGCTGACAGTCTCAGAAAGACACCCACAGGGGGACAACAAATTTTCAGCAGCAGGGCGTTGCTAAGAGAAGAGCTGAGGCACCTGTAAAGGTCTCCTCTCCTGCCCACGGAGAGGGCACTCCCGCTGGGCATCACACTGCTCTCTGGCCCCTTGTCAGCCATGGAGCACAAGTGCAGGGAAGCAGGAGCCATAGTTAATGCTGTTCACAATAGGTTGACGACACAAAAGAAGCACTATATCACCAAGACTGTCAATAAATTTAAAAGCAACCCACAAACAATTAGCTGAAAGGGCAGGACGGTTTCATGGCCATAGGCCTCAGCTCTGCAGGCCAACGGAGACAAACTGTCCACCCACGCACAAATGGCAGCTGGTGATTCTGCCAAGAGAATACGTTCACAAACTCCTGTGGATTACCGCCTGACCTTTAAGTGTGTCCCCCAAAAATAAACCACATGCTGGGCCATTGCTCTAGTCACGGGATGGTTTATGACTCCTTTAATGCGGGAAATGTCGCCCAATAGTTTGTCCTCGTGGCTATATTGAATTACGTAGTTTGTTCGCTCCATGGTTTACATTGTTGGGAATATGAGCCAGGCAGCTGTTCCCCTTGATGTTTTATGATGTTGTTGCCAAATGTTTACTTTCTGTGATGATACAAAGCATGTATAGCTGTTTGTGCTCATAATTTCTAACTTTTGAATATTGGTTTTCTAACAAATTCCTCCATTATGCTCTCTTGGTTTAGCTAAATGAGGCTAAAGTGAGTCATCTGCAAATCCTGGATAGCATAATGTCTCTCTTGATTTGATTTTTGTGAGATCATTTTAAAAAAGGCTTTGTTTGTATCGTCCATGTAGCCCTAAAATCACCCAACATGAAAAACAAATGCCATCTTTGATTTGGGCGAGTGGGTATGAAGTCCATCTGTTCACAATACCCTAACAAGAACAAAACGCCCTTCAGGGCAATCAGAGCTCGCCTGCCTTCCATGACCAGAAAACTTGTGAGCCTGTAAACCTACTTCTGAAGTGTCCCAGTTTGATGGAATCACTTAAATAGGTTGGCAAGCGATAAACAGTTCGCGACAGAATGACAGATCAAGCTCGTCTTTTACTTTTGGCAACAGATCGTTTTGAAACCACATTTTTAAAGATGTGAGCTAGCCCAGGTTTTGTTCATTAGCAGAAGGTTTCAGGGGAAACATATGCAGAGGAAAAATAAAAGATGACTCAATGGCATCCGATTTTTGAAATGTATAAAAAAAAACGTCTTAAAAAGCTGACAGCTCAAGTCAAAAAGTTCAAGTCAAGTGCTTATGGTGGGGGATAAGCAAAGCATGAACATATTGTGCCTTTAGAGAAACTTTAAGAAAAACCCTGGCCAGATTTAAGTGCGGCCTCTTAGCATTCTCTCCATCCGGTGCATCTATAAATCATTCGTCTGACCACCATTGCTCCCCACCACTGACCAACTCGACCCATTGGCCAGGAGCCAAGCCTATGTCCGGACAAGGCCCTGACCCGTGAACCCTGGCTAGAGCCCCTGGGCCAATGGGGCGAGGCCGTCAGAGCTGCGACCCCAGCAGCTAGGACTACCTGCTGCTCTGGTATAATGCAATTGGACACAGCCATCAGAATGATGGAGCACAGGGAATTCTCCACGCTGACCACTCCAATGGTTGCTGACCACTTCAGCCAACACTTAGCCCCTCCAGAATGTAAGAAAATGGCCCTTTTGATATTATGTCACAGATGCTGTTTTTGTGGGGGTTTTTTTTTTTGCTTTTTTAGGTTTTTTAGGTGCTGCAATTTGGGCCATTTTCAAGGGGGCAGGGTAAAGACGGTACTGTTTTAAAGGGGCTTTGTTTACATGCCAGCTTTCTGCTTTGTGTTTGCCAAAGTGGTGAGAATAGCCTTAATAGAAAAGCTACTCTTAAAGGTTTTAGTAAAGTTCAAGTAATATCATGACAAGTTTAAGATTTCGAATATGAGCCTCTTTTTTTTTAGTTTGCTGAAACTGTGCTTTAGTAAATTAGCTATTCCTTACTTAATTTACATATAATGTTAACCTTTCGTGTTTGCTCCAGGTTTTACCAATTCAGTCACATTGTCATGTCAGGTACTAGGTCGGTCCAAACTCAGGCTCCTGCTGACATTTCCTCCCTCTGTCTCCACCTCTGTTTTGTTAATGGCATGAGGTTCACACTGGTAGGATAATTACTAACATTAGACCAAACTAAGAAAGACTCTGCAGGATGCTAACCCCATGAAGCCTGAACCTCTGTTTGCCTATCAAGAGAAAAGGTGTGCCAGTGATTCCCTGCTTGGCTCTGTGTAAACTGAAGGCACGCTAGTGTATTCATACAGGTGTTCCCCCCCACCATCAAACACACACACACCTGAGGGACCCCCTCCAAATCAACACAATTAGCATCCTCCATGCCCTGCGGAGTTAAACTCTCAGTGCAAACAAATGCACCCGACTGACAGGCAGCTTAGGCAAATTACTTGTTTGGGGAGTGGGTTGAGTCTCTTTGGGTTTACAGAAAGGCTGAGTTGAATTTCAGCTGAATTTCAGCTGGGAGCGTTTGCATTACAGAACACAGCGTGAGAAAGAGCAAGCACCTGGATACAGCTCACCTGAATTGACGGATAATCTTGTTGAGAATGGGATTTAGAGTTTCCTACATCATAGATTTATACAACACAGGGATGTTAGAGGATGTATGGAGAGAGGTATAAAGTGATGGAAATTTAATACAATGTAATGGAAATATCACCAGTTTTGTGAGATATTGACAACAGCTGCAATGCAATGAGACGCTTTTTGATGTAGTGCAATTTGATTGTTCCGTTAAGAGAGAGATCAACAATAATTGTGATCATCATCCGTCATATACATAATTTGACCATTCTTTATGACCGTCTCTCATTTTTTCAGAGGGTTGTTGCGTAATATCACAATCGTACAGGTCTAACCAAACTAACTTCATGACCTTGTGATCAGATGTGAGTCTCATATCAGCAAATAATTCTGTCATTATTTGTTTTAAGCTTATATAATTATGTCCTACTCAGTGAATGGACTTTAGCAAACAGGACAACATTGCTAAGAGTCTTAGCGTTCGCAATTACTTTGTTAAGGGAAACATGGTTTGGGTTAAAGTTAATACTTAAGACACTACATTAAGATAAATGGACCTTTGTCGTCATGGTTACTATAATAACCACATGGTTTGCAGTCATGGTTTAAAAAAATCTAAGTTGACTTGTGATTGGAAACGGGAAACAAACAGTTATCCCCCATGTTAAAGTCTGAGTTTTGCTGACCCATCCATCCACCCCGACAGGTGCTTTGGGGCATCTTGAACAACTGATCTTGTCATTTTTCTTGGGAGGACAGTCTCAAAGACTCCTAAACCTCACCTGTTGGGTATATAACCAGTTTTTGCTTGACCCAGGCCCAAACATGGGGGCAGGTCATCACTAAGATCTAACATTTCTGAACAGAAATGTTTGGTCTTAAAGCAAGTCACATCATGAACAAACCATAACAGACCATCATATAACTTCATTGACTGATTGATGATGATTCATTTGTGTGTTGCTTTGGACAAAAACATCTGTCAGATGAATAAATGTAAATGTAGTGATTCCAATATAATGATTCCAACCTTTCTTGTTTCAGTATTATTTCTATTTTATGAGAAATCCAAATTTGTTTTCAATGGGATAAGATTTATTTTTTGAACTTTATCTTGCTTTTTCATTTTTCCTGATTTTCAATGATACAATTTTGTTCCTCCTGAGCCTGCTTTAAGATACAAGCATTAAAAACCAACAGCTGCAAGTATTGCCTCTCCTCATAAGACTGATTTTCTGTTTATTGTTATTTTAAAGATTGTTGTCTATTTTTTTGTGTTTCACTTTTTCTATTTAATATATAAATAGATAAATTAGATCCCTCTGACAGAAAAAATGTGGAATCTAATAAAGTCAATAGTTTGACCTCACTTTGAAATTAGCTATTGTGTTATTTTTCAAAAACCCCAGGAATGTCTTCAAAGCATATTCAATATGGGCCAGTAGATCCCATTACTCATCTCTGGAGAAGTTTAGTTTGGGGCCCTAACACTTTGAAAGGGGTTGTAGGCTCGGTACAATGTCCTCTATGTCTTTTGCAATGGGCCAAGGTCTCCAAGCTGCACAGAGGACTGAAGAGAGAGGGAGGTGGGCGTGGTATTATGTCCTAATAGGCCAAGCTGGACAGACAAACAGATAGCAGCATCTGCCTGCTTTGTCAGCGAGCGGTGGAGAATTTAATGGAAGAACTGAGCAACGAACGTTCAGCAGGACCAGATGAGGACAGAGATGGATGGTTGCGGGGTCACAGGCTTCTTCTGGCCAACGGGTCCAGCTTCTTATCTCTGACCCTCACTGGGCAATCGATTGGTTGTGGGGCATTAGTCATCAACTAAACCCAGGTCACTGTTTTCTTCTCTAGCTATGACCCACAGGCAAAGCATTGTCAGCCTTCATGTATGTGCCACTGGATGGAGATGAATGAATGTTCAAGCAAATATGTTGCCAATGGCAGCCTTACATCATGGTTCAGAGAAGTTAGAAGAGTCATCATGATCTGAATTATTGTGTAAATATTAAGGGATATTTAGGCCATGACTCCGATTGACTTTTTCACTTGTTCAAGTTTAAATTGATATGGATGATCTTTGGTGAATAGTTGTTACTTTGGAGTTTAATATTCAGTTGGCTCACTGGCCAAACATATTAGTCACTGAGAGCATACTGTGGGTCTGTCTTTGATATTTAATACAAACCAACTGTTTTTGTTACTTTGGTAATGATCAAATGTAGGAATGAAGATTTTTTTCATTAATCACCCTCAGGAGAAAAGTTTTCAAGATCCAAACAATACTGTAAATGTTTTCTGACCAGGATATAAGCTCCCTCTAAATCTACCAATTATATATGTTGGCATTTTTGAAAAAAAAAACAGCACCACTTTTTCTGTAAAACACACACTGGCATTCTGCCAATTTCAGGACCTAGAAACATTTTTGTATCTTTAACTTTAATGTCTTCATTAAAAAACAAACAAACCTCTGAGCACTTGTACTGCAGCACTGAACCTGCTCATAGTTTGTTTGACAGACACAAACTTACAATATTTGACGTCATCCAACTCTTGTTCCTACAGAGGTTAAATGCAATTTTTGGAAGTAGCCCTGGACAAAAGTGTCAAATTAAGATAATATAGATTTCAGTTTAAAGAGAGACTTTTGCTACTTTTGCAACATCACTCCTCTCTGATTATAACAAGGCAGCTTAGCAACACATTGCAATTAACAGTCTCTCCTTGTGCATTATAAGCAAATTTCTGTGTTGCCCTGTCCTCTGTGCCAGATGCCTGATATTGTGCGAGTCATTTTGGCACAATCCGCCAAATTTGGGGGAGTAAACTGGCTTTATGTGGCTTGAGGGGTTGCAGACAGAAATCATGGCTACCCCGCAGGGTAGCCATTGGGGCACAAGACAAGGGGAGCCAAGAGGATGTCTGCACTCCAGGGATCTAATCCAGTACCACGGGCTCTACTTTGGGGGGGAAAAAAAACAAAAAAACAACGTTCTGCAGTTCCTGAGCTCCCTCAGGTTCTGGCAGGTGCTTTACTCCACCAACAATTAGCCATCCGCAGGGTTTGGCTACATTTGTGGCTGAACTAAGCCCATAGGAGCATTAACTCTGGTCACATTAGCTCAAATGGAAAAGTCAGCAGGGGCACCTTTTTCGGCTTGGTTAACTTTATTGTTTCATTTTTTTGTTGGGATGTTAATAACATCCAAATCCTGACTTAGTCCCAAGGATCTTTTCATACAATGTCAACAAAAAAAGAAGATTGAAGAACTCTGCATGGGTTGACAAATTGCTTTACTGGCATAGTCAGTCAGTCCACAGCCAGTCAGTTCTGAGTCAGTAGTGATTGCTGGCCACAGTTGATACTATAATGGTATGAAGGGCCACTGTGTTTGACTCCAGCCCTTCACAGTTTACTTTTACTTATCATAGTCCTCTTCTGCTCTCACTTCTTTGGTCTATGAGCATCTGTTCAGAGCTCTTCTTAGTGGAGTCTTTACGGCCTCACCTTTTAATCTTGGTTTTGGAATCAGCCCTCCTCTTATAGGGAAGCTTTGAGCTGCTGCATGAGAGTGAAATTAATTGTGTGCTAAGCAGAGTGGAATTAATGGCTTGCACTGAAACCTGTGGCCACGGCTGGCTTAGCCCTTCGCCGATCCCCCTGATCCTGCTTGTTACAGGAGCTTGGCCATTGTAGATGGTGAGATGATTGTGTGGTTTCAGCCTCTTGTCTCTGTCTCTTTTGTCTTTTGGGGGAGCACAGGGATCTCTCCTTTTGTCTGCTTCCATGTTCCTTTCAGGCAGTATCACAGCTGGTCCCTTTAATTCACTCAGGACATTGGGTGACCCTACCCCCCAGGAGGCTACTGTAAACACACACACCAAAAACATTAGAACATAGCCAAAATAGGTTTCTCTCTACATTTTACACATTTCAGCTTTAACAACAACTCCTTGAATATCAACATGGGTCTTTGTAGGGTTTGTCACATGATAAAATGTATAGCTTAACCTTCCTCCAAAAATCACTGTAAATGTGGCAAGTACATAGCAATTAGACATTAGTTAATAGCTCAATTTTCTTGTACAACCATTATCCAGTTGCCAACCAAAGTTTCAACAAAAATGTTTGAGTCAGGTTTACAAATGCGTCAGGATGTCCCTGGGAATCCACAGCATGTGTTGTCTAGCCATCTGCCCACTCTAAAGATGCTGACTCATTGAGCTCCACAAATAGAACTACTATACAGTCAAACAATTACCCTAAACAGCTTGGTAATGGGTTTGTGGTGTCTAGAATGATGGCCTGGAAAATAAAACTACAGGATCCCCACAAAAACCTTACATGGCTGTAAATATGTATTAACCAGAAAATGGGCCTTGTGTGGGATCATTTAGAAGAGACAAAGACTGGCCCTTTGACAAAGACGCAAGATGCCGTAAGAAAGAGGGGATTCTACTTAGCTAATGAGTTGCTCCATAGAAATGTAAAGAGGTGGGTCTTTAGGAAGAGCGGTTGCCCCACTGGTCAGACCTGATAGACTGTAAAGTGTGGAGGTCTGGGCCACTGTGCCCAATGTCCATTGTGGCCATGCTAATTCACCCTGGCCCCTAGTTATGTCTCGGAGGGCTTTTATTGTGGCATGAGGTGGAGGGGGACAAAGTCATAAGGAAACTCTGCGATAAACCAGAGAGGAGAAAGAGGCTTTGTTAAGTGTCAGTTCTTTAGGAGTCTCAAAGAGAGGCATCCTCCTCCAGCCACAAATAAAAATAAAACTTCTAATATGAGCAATGGACGACCAGCCAATTTAGCCCAGAGTCCTTCAGCATCAAGGGCCAAGTGAGACAGCACCTACTCTAGTTCATGAGAAGTGGTCAGCCATTAAGAGGAATTGACAGACAAACCCTTGTGTCAAATGAACATCATATAAGAAGACTGACATGAAAACACACAGATGAGCTTTGTTCTTTTTTAAGTTTCACAAGGTGTTTGAGTGTAGATAAAGGATTTCTTGGAAATAATGAACAAAAAATTATTCTGATGCAATTTCTCTAGTAGAGAATGCAATGAAAATGCAAGACTAGGGCAACAACTAAAAACACCAGAAAAATCAACCATTAGTATCTTACGACATACATTGGTAGCTAAACACCTTGTAAAGCATCATCACAATTGGTGGAACTGCTCGTGCTTTATTGCAAACTTTAGACCGATCCCTTCATTATCACATCTAAATGCCTGAATTAGGGGGATATCAGTGTTTTTGTGTTGGGGAAGATGGGGACTTGGAGATTATACCACCGATTGAAATGTAAAACAGCTTTTGCAATTACCCATAACCTCAGCGCGAACCTTGCCTGAAACAATGCAACTAGTTTCAAAGCCTGAGAGGCAGGCGCATCCCTGAGAGGCATGGCTAGATAACAAGAAGGCATCATTAAAGGTAAAGGAAGGAAAAAGAAGATTTTTTTTTTAAATCTTTCCTCACAGTGATATGGTCAACAGAGGAGCTCCCTCAACCAAATGCCTTTTAAATCTTCTTTTAGTGGGTAGTGAAATCATTTAAGATGGAATAGGAGGTTAGGTCAGTTTTGTTTCTGTGTTTGTGATTTATTCATTTTGATATCAAAGTCTGAAATAAGAGTTATTTGGTAAATAGAGAGCTGAGACTTGGAATTGGGAATCAGATGCTTATCACTTAACATGTATAATAGGCAAAAGTAAGGAAAACAAATCTAAGTTGCAAGCAGTGTTATTGAAGACCTGTCCAGTTGTTAGAGGTATCAGCTAGGTTTGGTTTGTATCGGTTCTGGTCTTGCTAAACCCTTTGTCGCTGGATTGGTGGTATCAGTTGTGTGTGGATTACTCCTCCCTGACCTGCCATATTCTACTGTTTCATAGCTGTGAAAGGTCTGTTCAGCCTTGGACAGAGCTGGATTTAGCAGATATTTGCATGTTAATGTCTCCAATACAATCCGGTACAGAGAACAGATATAGGATCAGAGCTACTGCTACCTTTTTAAAAGGGTTCAGTGTCCCTTTTTTTCAGGGAGGTCTTTTGATTGTTGGAATTAGCAAAGTGCACTGTTTCAGTCTCTGTGTTGGAGGGGTGTTGGGCTGAAACACCCACTACCACACACATTTACTTAGGACACACCTAATCTCACCATCCTGATTCCCCCAGATGGATAGGTTTCGCTCTCTGTTTTGATGTGCGCTGCTGTCCCCTTAATTCCAACCTTTAATCACTCTGTATGTCGGAACAGAGACCTCAGCTTGCCCTCGACCCACTTGAGAACGACCCCGATCCCTCTTCAAATCTGCTACACTGGCAGCCCCAGTATGAAGGGCAGATGTGGGACATGAGCCAATCTGCTCCCCGAGGTGTTTGCCATCTCCATCCTCTTTGTCAACACTCTGCTTTCTCTGCCTCTCTGTCACTCTCACAATAAGAGGCAGAGTTCCTTTGTCTAAGATGAGTTTAGATGGAGACGGCAAACTCTGTCCAACACGGACTGAGGTTGGAAGATGTCAAGGGAGGTTGTTTGATGTTTAATGTTTGATCTGCTGTTGCCGTTTGTGCTTTAAAGGATGACTGTTTGGGCCTTGAGTCGTTGTGTCTCAACAAGTATTCTTTAGATTGGTGTTTGCATAGATTTGCATACTGGCCTGAAGATGAGCTTTAATGAAGAAGTGGGTTTTGGTGTATTTACGTTTTGGAGTGAATTGTTCTGCCTGTTGACAAATGTTGAGCAGCTTTTAGAAAGGAGAGGCTGTAGCTTTAGAACTTTTTCTTTTTTTATACAATATATAGTCTTGCAGTTGGTATGCCTAACCATTTAAGTATAACATGAACTGAACTGATTATGTATTTAAATACTTCTAATGGTCAGAAGCTCACTTTAAAATTAAAAAAATAGTTGCCACTGTTTAAGTTAATGACAGTCAATGAACTCAGATATAAAAGACCCGTCTAATAATATACAGGTAACAAAATTGAGAGGGGTAACCATCTGTGTGCCCAACAGTGGTAGTTATGCAGCATTAGGCCCTGGAGAGTGTAGGGGACCACTATAATGTCCAAAGTGAGCATTATGTGACCCACAGACATCGCTGAGCTAGTCTACACTGTACCCACTAGTGTGCTTAATGCCAGTAAATTATTGTTACACTGTTATCTTATAGATTACCATTGGCTGTGGGTTCAAATCTGTGTTATTTTTCATAGAGTAAATTTTGGCATGACAGTATTGAAACTGACTTGTGTTTTTGTTTTACTGCGTTATGTTTGAGCTACACCTTCACTATTTGATACTCCAGTAAGGCATTTTGAACAAAGATTTTGGTTTGTGCTGGCCCAACAGCAGAAGAAAATTCATTGATAGCAGAACTGTAACATAGAACAAAGTAACTTGCATACTGAAGGGAGATAATAGAAGTTATGTTTGCATTGACTGTGTTTCCATGAATGATAAAATGTCACATTTTGTCGTTCAGTCCAGTCTGTATTCAGCCCCAGTTTGTTTTTCTCAAAATCTTCATTTTTACATGTGAAATTTTGCATTGAGGATAATATTTGAATCATAGACACAAGTTATTGTTTTGTATGTAGGACCGTAGGGATGGAAGGTTGGTCCTTAGTTTTCCATTTTCTATAAAAAGTAGTTATTGCTGCCTCTGTTGGTCATGTGACCTCTATCTTGCTCATTGCCCATAAACAGTCTTCCCATTTGGCCCAGAGCCTCTCAGCTGACTTTGTATTTAAATGTGAATTGCTGAAAAAATCACCTGACTTTGTGGAAGAAAGAATGTTAAATCTAGTGTTGTTTTGACATTATCCTCCTAACTCATTTTCAGCATGAGATGAGGACTATAAATCTGGGTGAGGACAGAAGTGTAAACAGACACCTATTTTCACTTGCTGGGCAGCACAAGGACCTTATTGAGATGAACAATGTCTCAGCAGAGAAGATGGGTGCTACTGTTTGGGAAGGGAAGCTGTGACTCAAACCACTGCCTTTAGCCTCAAGGTGTGAAACACATTAACACCTCTTAAGCCCAGTGACACACTAGCTTATGTATATAGAAACTCTACAATGTAGCAGCAGGAGCCATTCTGTATTCAGCCATCTCACACAGTGATGGTGCATCAGCTGACCTAAATTTCATGGTAACGTGACAGGCAGAGGTTTGTGTGTAATAACATCTGTGAGCGTTGAGATGATGATCCTAGTCCTATGACCTGGGTGGCTACTTTATGGTCTTCCTCTGGCAATGCTCCAGTTTGACATTTAGTTCAATGGTGGCCAAAGGCAATATGTTCCGCTCATGTGGTTGGGTGTTATGATGCAGGTAGGCAGGTGGCGGGGACTGAGATGACAGTGAGGAAGTAATATCACTACAGAGCCTTCAAAAGCAAGTAACTGAAATGATAATCAAGCATCACAATTTGATGTAAGTGTCTTTGAGTGCCTTTAAAAGTTCTGTATCAATAAAATGTATTATTATTAATATTATGTACTGTTGTCCTACAGTCATGTATTGTATGTAAACAGTACTGGGAGACATGGCTGGTATGATTTCATGCAAAGCTGTCAGGTTTGTTTCATTTTCCACACTTTCCAAATAGCAGTGAAAATAGAAAGAATCATGATAACACAGCATTAAAGATCATCTTGATGTTGGGGACAGCTTTCTTGACACAAGAAACTGTAATTTTGGCATAAATTCTCAAATAGTTAGTAAGTATGATGTCCCAGAAAGGGATCTATGTGTCTTTGATGATAAGACAAAGATTAGTAGAGGCTGAAACAATGAAGAAGTCTCAGTGACTTGCCTTGTACCTACATGGTTTAGGTGTTGTACTTCCACCGTGCAGCTTTGCCATTTTGCCATTTTAAATTATACTGTTTAACACATACACTCCTATGGCAGGCAGACATGTTTTAAGTGTGAGAGGCAATGAGGTGCACCTTCACTAATTATACCTCCACTAAATGCAGCTCTGCCCCCACACATGCTAGTATGCTGCATTTCAGACATGTTGGAAAGTTAGAAATTCCATCATCCCGAGATTTCTCAGCCTTCAGATGCTGATGTGACATCAACATAGCTACATACACTATAACTTTGAAACAAATATACTTTGAAATGTAAAGTTGCATGTAGTTGCTTACATTTAATAACTATCTAGCTAACACTTCTAAATATTGACATGAGGTTAAATGTATTTTTTGTATGAAAACCAGCAGCAAATATTACTCTGGATGTTCATGTCTTGACTTTTTTGAGCTTGCTAATTAGTGCATGCTTTAATTATTACCTAACACCTGGCAGTAAGTAAGTAATTAGTCAAAGGTTTTCCCCTTGCTGTAATAAAGAGGGTAATCATGTTTTAACACAAACTTAAAAAACAATGTTTTGCACAAATTGTAGTGTGAGTGCTGATATTTAGCTCAGCAATGGTCGGTTAATTTTTTATTTACTATTATGTTTTGATGCTAAAACACAACATGCACCATCTTTAGTTTCAGCACTGCTTGTATGTATTTTTTCTGTTTATGTGAATTAAGTTTTTATTCCAAATTAAATTCCCACAGATAAAACTGAGTGCAGTTTCCTGTGTTATATTTCTGTCTCCTTCTTTACCAGCAGCAGAGAAATCTAAATTTACTAGAGCTGCTATTTATCGTGGTTATGGCTGATCATAAAAAAGATGATAAGTACACCTTTAAAGTGCGGCCAATCCATACTATTGATGTAATGGTTGTTTAATGTCTGTGTCGACTCCTAGTTTAGTGTGTAAGTGGCTGCTGATTGCCAAACGCAGGCCAGGTCTCCTCCCCACAGATGAGTCTAGAGGCTGGCGTAACACCAGGCCACGACCTGGCTGCTTTTGCACCATCCATACCTTCCTTTTCTCCCCTGCTACTCCCTCCCTGCCTCCCTTAATCCATTTCTTTGTTCTGTCGTTATTTTATGAAGAACTGCAGTAACGGTCATTTGGGTGAGGGGTGGTCAGATCAGAGGGGGGGGTGGAGTGTGCCGTCCATCAGACAGCTCGGCCCTCGCTGTCTCCTAATGATGATATCACTGGAGCCAGACATGCAGAACGCACACATTCACTGGCACACACACACACACACACACACACATCTCATGTCGCCTCGCCTCAGGCTGCTTGTCTACCAGGCTGCACAGGTGACTCACGGTGGCCCTGATGGAGTGTGTCATCGTGGAGTCTGGTGTCTTCATGAGTCTGGCTGTGTGTGGCGTCAGTGTGTGTGTCTGTGTGCCTCAGTACAGCCGAATGCATTGGTGAAATGGAGCATGATTTACCCAGTGACCCCCTGGAGTGCGCCTCTCTTATGAACTCATCTGTGACTCAACTAATAGCTAAACCTGCCACCGATTTAGCTGTGACCTCATCACCCCACAGCCCCACTGCAGGTTTATTGAGGCACGACAGTGTCTGTATCTAGAGAGGATAAGATTCTGGGTAGGTGGGTGTGTCCCTGCTCATGTACTCTTAGTTTTTCTTTACCTTTAGGAGGCCTCACTTGGTGAAATCATGCAGTGTGAGCATCCTTTGATGGCAGTTAAAGTCAGCAGGCATGAAGGATAGCTAATAGTCTGGAACCCCCACCACAGGACATTACTAATGAGTGATTGGTGTGTTTTATAGCCATCTGATGACAAGGTATTCATATGACTAGAGCTCCCTGTGAGCGACATGTGTTTCAGGGTTTTAAGCGATGGAATGGCAGTGACGTTAGATTTAATTGCGACACACAGAAGCATATTTTACTTTATGGCACCATATTAACGCTGTGTGAGTGTGTGTGTCTGTGTGAATTAAATGGTCGGTTAGATTTGTGAAGGGTCAAAGTTCTGTCTTATCGTCCAGTGTGGGTGAACCTGCCTGCCTGCTGTTAGATGATGTTTATAGTCCTTATCAGGCTCCACAGCAGCCACACACACACACACACACAGTCTCTAAACATACAAGCCTCTGCCCTCTTGATTGCTTTAGTGGCAGAAACTGCATGCAAACCAAACAAACATGTGTGCAGACACACTCACATATACACACATAAGCACAGTTCCGCTAGCCTCCCAGTCTTTTCCCACACTGATAGAGATCTGGAGCATGCCATAAAGCACAGAGTCTTGGATCACAGGGCACAACAGAGGCCCTCCTCTCCTCTCTTAGCCCACTTAGATCACTCACGGCTCGCAGGGCTGATAAGATGACCGTGGTGCCTCCCTTACCCCTCTCCAGCACCTCCTCCCCTCTCTGTTTCTCCTCACCCACTCCTACTGCTTTCCTCACTGCCGCCTTGTCTTCACCTTTCTGCCTCGCCACCCCTCTTAAATTATTAGATATTTCCACTTGCAAGTCTGTCAAGGCTGTCAGTTCAGCTATAAATGCACACTAACCATTCCAATGAATGCTATAATTGCTTTGAATCCAAATCACAGCTAAAGCAGTCTGCTAGCTTTGACATTATAGTGGTAACTTCAAACCATATAAAATGGTGCATCACCAGCTATAACTCTCCTGTTTCCTTGACCTCATCATCACACAACCAGCATGACCTCAGCTTAAAGAGAAAATTTTCTGTGCTGAGCTGCCCACACAGACCTCACCTGCCTCCCCCAAATAGATAATAAGTTGAAATATCTCAGCTATTTCTATGATGTCATTATTTAATGTCCAATTAATGGATTGCGGTGGAAACTCAGATTGTTTCAACTCTGTTCTGCAGATTATTTACTGGTGTTTGAGCATGTCCAGCCCTTTGCTGGTTGTAAATCATCTGCCCTCTCTTGACCCTCACAGCGCTATAAAGTCGAGCTTCTTCACCAAGGCCACTAAGTGGGCTTTAATGGAGCCTGCAGTCAAGTTTGACCCTTTATAGATGTTTTTTGGTGTTTGTTTAGTACACATCAGTTTGTCTTAAAAGAGTAATGTAAATATTATAATTTTATGGAACTCATAAATGCACACACTTTCCTTAATTAATTAGCTCAGTGCTGTTGACGGTGGGAATGACAGGCTGCCATGTTTCTGTTCTTCTGTAATAGTGATTGATCCTCCCATCCTATCCAGCATGGTACTAAGAAATGCAGTGTTTCTAATGCTTCTACTACCCTCCTGATATGTAGTTATATAAAAAAAGTTTAAACATTTCTGTTGTTTTCTTAAAAATAATCAAATCAAATTCCATCAACCTCCTGCAGATGTGTAACCTTGCCAGCTGTTCTGGA